>NC_133230.1:507413-619913 GCF_040436345.1 Pagrus major
AGGGTGGAGTTGATGGAGGCCTCAGAGGGTGGAGTTGATGGAGGCCTCAGAGGGTGGAGGTGTGAGGAGGACTCAGAGGGTGGAGTTGTGATGGAGGCCTCAGAGGGTGGAGGTGTGATGGAGGACTCAGAGGGTGGAGGTGTGATGAGGCCTCAGAGGGTGGAGGTGTGATGGTGTGTGTCAGACAGCAGGGTGGAGGTGTGATGAGGCCTCAGAGGGTGGAGGTGTGATGAGTCCTCAGAGGGTGGAGGTGTGAGGAGGACTCAGAGGGTGGAGTTGATGGAGGCCTCAGAGGGTGGAGTTGATGGAGGCCTCAGAGGGTGGAGGTGTGATAGAGGCCTCAGAGGACAGGTTCAGACTGCTCTGTGGATAAGATCTGGTTCAGCTGTGTGTTCTCTGGTATTCAGACCTCCTGTCAGACTGAACTGAGGCTCTTATCTGTCGGCGTCTCGTGTTTTCACTGAGCGTGTGCGGACAGAGCGCACGATGATGTCACTGACCTGCTGATGTGACCCAGAGTCTCAGAGTTTCTTCTTCTCTGAAAATAAAAAGGGTTCTGCTGCAGAACCAGAGATTCTTTCACACGATGAAGCACTTTGTTATACCGTCTCGTCTCGTCTCGTCTCGTCTCGTCTCGTCGCTCCACACCAACAGGTTTGTGTTAGTTTCAAACTTCTAATCTCTCACTGTAAAACATAAAACTGTAATTCTACAGTAAATTGCTGGTAAATACTGATTATTGAACAGTAATATAGATGAAAATGACAGTAATCTATTTTGCTTCTACAGTAACGACACAACTCTGTGAAAATCAATCTGTTGATGTAAAATGATAATGTGATTGATAATATTGTAATAAGCATCTGTAGTTATTGTAAACGTGCACATTTTAAATACAGTAAATGTAAAGTAATATTACCTTTATAGTACATTACATGTACTAGCCTGTTGTTAGCATGTTTGCCTGTTAGCATGTTGTTAGCATGTGTACCTTGTTGGACCACTTGTAGGCCTGTTAGCATGATGTTAGCATGATGTTAGCATGATGTTATTGCTCAGTTACTGTACAGTGGTGTATTTTGCTGTCGTGTCCCATTTTTACTTTTTTACAGTTCAGTGCTCAAATTCAGATTCACAGCAGCTCACTGTAATGTTTCAAATAATTACCCATCATGCATTGCAAAAAAGCATTATGACAGTAGTTTAGTGTCAGCCTGTCAGCAGAGCAGTGATCCTCCACTCAGAGCTTCACCTCGGCTGCTGGAAACATTGGTGTTGATCTGAGAACTCAACTGAACAACTTGAAGAACATGAAGAACATGAAGAACAGAGGTCCAGTCCGTCTGAAGTGTAGTTTGATTCTGAGGCTTTGTTAATGTTATTTAAGATAGAGACTGTGTTTAAGTACTGCAGTAATAGATGTGAGTAATGTGAGTACTTCTGTTCTTCTGTTGGTGTCTGAGTATCTTTTTGTTTCTGTGTCGTCTGTTCATGTGAAGCAGAGTGGAAGAAAAACAACAACTTTAACCTAAATCTCTCTCTCACACACACACACACACACACACACACACACACACACACACACACACAGTCTATAGGACCCCCCCCCCCCCCCCCCGTACAGGGTCACTGTAGTCTTTGTCTGTCGTCTGTTTGGGTCTCTGCTCTCTTGTTGAACTGGTTTGTGTCGAGGTCAGCAGCTCAGCTGGGATTATCCCAGTCTGCAGGCAGCTCTACTGTACACACACACACACACTGTACACACACACACACACACACTCAAACAATGCATGGTGGAAAATCTGCCAACACGCCGATAATTTTTCTTTATTTGCTGAGTTCAGTTCAGCTCAGATAGATTTCTACAGGCTGCTCAGAGACGTCACTGCAGGAGTCCTAACACTGCTCTGTACGGTCTCTACCAATATATATGGATCATATATAGAATATATATGGATCCATATATAGAATATATATGGATCCATATATAGAATATATATGGATCCATATATAGAATATATATAGATCCACATACATGCTGCACATTATTGTTATCATCTTATTTTGCTTCTTCAGTTTTCTGTGTTCTGTGCTGCTGAACATCAGAAATGGCTTCTCTTAGCTTTCCCATTAAAATGAGCTCTTTTTGAATGGAGTCTGGTCTGAGCTTCTCCAGCATCGCTCAGAGGACATGTAGCAGTCTGATATATCATATATTATACACAGTGAGAGACAGTGAGACAGTGAGAGACAGTGAGAGACAGTGAGAGACATTGAGACAGTGAGGGACAGTAAGACAGTGAGAGACAGTGTGAGACAGTGAGACAGTGAGGGACAGTGAGACAATGAGAGACAGTGAGAGACAGTGAGACAGTGAGAGACAGTGTGAGACAGTGTGAGGCAGTGAGACAGTGTGTGACAGTGAGAGACAGTGTGAGGCAGTGAGACAGTGTGAGACTGAGAGACAGTGAGAGACAGTGTGAGACAGTGAGACAGTGAGAGACAGTGAGACAGTGAGGGACAGTAAGACAGTGAGAGACAGTGAGAGACAGTGTGAGGCAGTGAGACAGTGTGTGACAGTGAGAGACAGTGTGAGGCAGTGAGACAGTGTGAGACTGAGAGACAGTGAGAGACAGTGAGAGACAGTGTGAGACAGTGAGACAGTGTGAGGCAGTGAGACATTGTGTGACAGTGAGAGACAGTGTGAGGCAGTGAGACAGTGTGAGACTGAGAGACAGTGAGAGACAGTGAGACAGTGAGAGACAGTGAGACAGTGTGTGACAGTGAGAGACAGTGAGACAGTGAGAGAGTGAGACAGTGAGAGACAGTGAGAGACAGTGAGACAGTGTGAGACTGAGAGACAGTGAGACAGTGAGAGACAGTGAGACAGTGTGAGACTGAGAGACAGTGAGAGACAGTGAGACAGTGTGTGACAGTGAGAGACAGTGAGACAGTGAGAGACAGTGTGAGACAGTGAGAGACAGTGAGACAGTGTGAGACTGAGAGACAGTGTGAGACAGTGAGAGACAGTGAGACAGTGTGTGACAGTGAGAGACAGTGAGACAGTGAGAGACAGTGAGACAGTGTGTGACAGTGAGAGACAGTGAGACAGTGAGAGACAGTGTGAGACAGTGAGAGACAGTGAGACAGTGTGAGACAGTGTGAGACAGTGTGAGGCAGTGAGACAGTGTGAGACAGTGAGAGACAGTGTGAGACAGTGAGAGACAGTGTGAGACAGTGTGAGACAGTGTGAGACAGTGTGAGGCAGTGAGACAGTGTGAGACAGTGTGAGACAGTGAGAGACAGTGAGACAGTGAGAGACAGTGTGTGACAGTGAGAGACAGTGTGAGACAGTGAGAGACAGTGAGACAGTGAGAGACAGTGAGAGACAGTGAGAGACAGTGTGTGACAGTGAGAGACAGTGTGAGACAGTGAGAGACAGTGAGAGACAGTGAGACAGTGAGAGACAGTGTGTGACAGTGAGAGACAGTGAGAGACAGTGAGAGACAGTGTGAGACAGTGAGACAGTGTGAGACAGTGTGTGACAGTGAGAGACAGTGAGAGACAGTGAGACAGTGAGAGACAGTGAGACAGGGGGACACTGAGGGGGAACAAAAGAACAGAGGAAGTGAAAAGGTTCAGGACAGATTCTGTTGAGTCAGCAGAACTCAGTTTGTTCTTTTAATATGAAAAACAGAACAGGAAGTGTGACATCACAGTAACTGCAGCTCCACAGCGACACCTGCTGTCTGGCAGGTGTGTCTGCACCTGTCCTTCCCTGTGATGGTGCTCTGCTTCCACCTGCTGGCTCACAGACACACTCACTGATCATGTGTGAACAGGAAGTGGATTAATGGACTTTTATTTTGGAGATAATGTGACAGGAAACAGAATGTAATAATCAGTGAATTAAAGTTGTGATGAAGAAGAAGAAGAAGAAGGGTAACCCTAACAGAACACACAGCAGGAACCACACACACACACACACACACACACACACACACACACACACACACACACACACACACACACACACACACACACTCCTGACCATGAGTCATCAGAGGGATTCCTGTGTTAATGGAGGGTGTGTTTGTTTGTTTGTTGTCTTTCTTTTGTTCTATAAATTCCCACAATGGAACAAAAACGTCTCACATGAACATCAGCAGGTCTGATACGCTGTCACGTGACCAGCCAGGTTCTGTCACCTGGCTGAACCCAGACTCCATGTTTCTACACAAAGACAGAAAGAAGTTCATGTAGAACATTTGCTGAATTTACAAGAAGGAACAAATAAGTCAGAATGAGTCAGAGACAGAGTTTCACACAGTTTATAAAGTGTCTCCAACTCAACAACTCACTAAACTGACACATTTGTTAAGGGAGTCTGGGGACAAAGAAGTCGCCTATACTGGTTACTGTTTAGTGTATCTGTAAAATGTGACATGTTTAGCATCAATAAAATGTTTCTTCTTTCATAAATTGAGTGTAAATGGTGAAATCAGTGTAAACAGTGTGTTCAAACAGCTGCTACATGTTGGCAGGTCAGACTTTAGCACTGTAGACACAGAAGCAGACAGGCTGCATGAACTTCTTTCTTTGTGTAGAAACATGGAGTCTGGATTCAGCAGGCGACAGAACCTGATTGGTCACATGACAGCGTATCAGACCTGCTGATGTTCATGTGGACAAACACACCATCCATTAACACAGGAATCCCTCTGATGACTCATGGTCAGGAGTGTGTGTGTGTGTAGACTGGGTGTGGTTCCTGCTGTGTGTCTGCAGTGTGTTGTGTTGTTTTTCTGCCCCCTGCTGGACAGACTGTCAGAACTGCAGAACTGGTGTGTGTTTGTCTCAGTGATGGACGGGTTAGTTTCATATAGAGATGATTATATCAGGTATGGACTGGACTGTGTGATCACTACACACACTCAGTGTGTTATGGTTGTTATTACCACAGCAGTTCACTGGAGGAGTGGTGGGAAGTGCATCTCTTCTCGTATCTCCTGCGTCCTCCGTCCTCCACGTCCAGGTTCAGCTTGATAACAGGCTGCGATAACAGGCTGCGAAAACAGGCTGTAATAACAGGCTGTGAAACCAGGCTGTGATATCAGGCTGTGATATCAGGCTGTGATAACAGGCTGTGATAACACACTGTGATAACAGGCTGCGATAACACACTGTGATATCAGGCTGTGATAACAGGCTGTGATATCAGGCTGTGATAACAGGCTGTAATAACAGGCTGTGACTGAACTTCTTTATGAACCAAAACTACAGAAATAAAATGCAAGTTGTCATAAAACTGGAATTTAATGAAAACATTTCTAAACATCCAGAAGTTTAATTTAAGTTCATGTCAATCTGCAGACTGAATCACTGACTGTGATCACAGTTAATCAAACAGTAAGAGTCCTAAAAACTGTTTGGGTGTGAAGGGACACGGAGGGAAACAGGAAGTTAAATTCTCTTCACAGTAAAAGTTCAGATTAAAGTCACCGTCGAGTTCAAGCTTTTATATCAGCTAAATATCATGCTGGTGTGATTCACATCATCAACTTATTCTGTCAAAACTAAGCTGATATGTACTTTCAGTTGCTGCTCACTGCAGGCAGTTGAATGTAGTGGTCTAAGCACAGACATGTGACTATATGGCCTCCTGTTCAAGTCCAGCTTGATGCCAGTTTTTTATTATGCTGCCTGTGTTCCACCAACACTGCTAGTAACTGGTGTGCCACTCTATCACAAGTTGTATGCTGCTGCTTACCAACATATTCTGCTCCATCAGGAGCGGTTTACTCTTTACCAACAACATACCACTCAAGAGGCATATTCCAGTAAACAGTGGCATATGCCAGTTAGAAGCGGCATATGCCGGTAAACAGTTGCATCCAGTTTGCAAGCTGATATTCTTTATCAGTTGCTGACAGTGAATGTTGTGTTGTCATGTTGGTCTAGTGGTCTAAACACACGCTCCTGACAGGAAGGTCATGTGTTCAAATCCAGACTTGCAAACTTGATAATATGTCTTTTCAAGTTGACACTACATGTCATTTTATAAACCTCTTATTGTGATTTCAGCTGATTATGTGTAAATGTGTCAGTTTGGTGAATATTTGAACATGTGCTGTATTATCTTTCTCAGAACTCTGTTGGATTCAATGTTAGAGCAGAAGAGAGCTGACAGGGTAGTGGTTAAGATGCTGAGCAGGAATTTCCCAATCATGGGTTCAAGACCAAGTGCAAGCTAGAAGACACACTGACCTTCCTGTGCTAATACTTTGCTAATTATATGCTGATGTTTAGTCTCAGTTGTTGCCATCACCAGTGTGCTCACATGTTGGTTTAGTGCTTCTGTAACCAGGTCAACCTGTGTGCTGAATCAAATGTGTATATAATTACACAAAATCTGTTACCACCTGACAAGAAAATGCCTCCAAATCCAATATGTGTAGACTGTGTGTGTAGCTCAGAGCTCCTCCTCACTAATTTCTTCTTCTGTGGTCCCTATTATAAATGCTTTCTGGGTTCCCCACCTCTGCCCTTTTGTACAATTCTCCTGTGGGAGAGGTGGGTGTCATTGTTTCATTCAGTTGATAATCATAAACTATCCTAATGTTTCTCTTTGTTTATTATATGTATTTCTGGTCTTAACGTTATTATTATGTCTGTTCCTGCCTTACAATGTGTACATGCCAACAGAGTTGCATTTAAAAATAGTAGTTTTAACAGTTGAAAGCTGCTAGCTTGAAGTTAAGACAAACCGAACTAACTTCCGGTTTGTCGATATCTTTATCTTTATTTTATTTGTATAGGAGCTGGAGTGGACAGTATTATTTACATGGAGGTTCTGCTTGTTACTCATTCTGTCAGAATAAAAGGAGATCATCTCCAAAGAGGTCCCGGTTGATATTGTGATTCCAGCTGTTTATCTGTGAATGTGTCAATTTGGTGAATATTTGAAAATGTTATGCATTATTTTCCTCAGAACTCTGTTGGATTCAATAATATTGAATAAGGTTCAGTATGGTTATGATAACAAACAACAGCCACAGGAATCACTAGAGGTGATAGGGTAGTGGTTAACATACTGACTAAGAACCTTACAATCATGGGTTCAAGACCAGTTGAAAACTAAATTACCCTCTGACCTCAATGCACTTCTTTGCAGAATGTAGTTGATGTTTAGTACCAGTTGTTGACAGTACTGGTCTGTTCACATTTTATAGTGTAGTGGTCTACACACAGGACATATAGACCTTAGATCACTAGTTCAAATCCAGCAAGGCTCCAATTTATTTATTCTTTGTTATGCCGCCTGTGTTTTCACCAAAACTGCTAGTAACTGTTTTGCTTCTCCATCATATGTTCCATGCTGCTGCTTACCAACATATTATGCTCCATCTGGAGTGGTTTCCTGTTTAGCAATGGCATACCAGTCCTAATTAAGCGACATATGCAAGCAGCGGCATATGCCAGTAAGAAGCGGCATATGCCAGTAAGCAGTGACATACCACTTGGCATACTGTGTATAAGCTGATGGATGGTTGTGTTGTCATGGTGGTCCAGTGGTCTAATCCCAGTGAGGCCATGTGTCTAAATCCAGCCTTGCCTCACAATTCTTTTGACGTTGACACTACATGTCATATTATAAACTTGATATTGTGATTTCAGCTGTTTTTGTGTAAATGTGTCAGTTTGGTCAATATTTGAACATGAGCTGCATTAATTCTCACAGATCCTCAATGGAATCCATCTTCAGGTTATCAAACAAACAATTGCAAACAGAGTTGCAACTAATTTAGTGGTTAATCTGTTGACTGAAACTCCTACGGTCATGGATTCAAAACCAGGTGGATACCAAACATAATGCTGGTTTAATTATTACACATCATTAACTCATTCCATCTCTTTGACCTCAATGCTCTATTTTGCTAATTAAATACAGAACTAAGCTGATGTTTAGTATCAGTGGCTGGAAGTAGTATTGTGTTCATATGATGGTATAGTGGTCTAAACACAGAACCTTCCAACCTCAAAGTCACCTGTTCAAATCTGGCATGGCACCACATTATTTATTATGCTGTTCATGTTCCACCAACACTGCTAGTAAATGGTGTGCCACTCCATAACAAGTATGCTGCTGCTTACCAACATATTCTGCTCCATCAGGAGTGGATTACTATTTACCAACGGCATACCAGTCCTGATCAAGCCACATATGCAAGCAGCGCCATATGCCTGTTCGCACCAGCATATGCTCCATCAGCTCTCACATAGAAAATATTCCCATGTGGAGGTCAGGAGTACAGTCTGAAGTTTGTAGTTGTTTTCTATCCAGTTTAACAGGGACGTCGCTTCATATTCATCCTTCAGAATGACCCTCTTTCTCTCTCTGGTTGTTTGCTCTTTTCAGCGCTGAAGATGGTCCAGTGGTTTAAGACGCTTCCCAGCGATGTGGAGACGTGGGATCAAGCCTCAGCTCAGACAACTAAAGGTAGGTGACAAAAGTGTATGTGTTGTGTTGTATATGTGTGTGTTCGAAACAAAAACTGGGGAAAAACTTAAAATGCGTCATTTCAAAACGTCGTCCGTTGCGTTTGCGCGTGGAATTTGCCTTCGACTGATTGCGGTAGATTGGATCCTGGAGGAAACAGTGAGAAGGTAAGTCCGGTTGAATTAGCTGGCTTGATAAAAGCCAGCTAGCAAGACTGGTTTCCATTGTTTTCCTGATCTTTGTTTTCAGTTTTCCATCACACTCCCTGCAGTTTGTTTGTGAGGTGGTTATGGCTTCCTCACGAGCCAGTGGGCGGAGTTAGAGAGGGCACCAGGAAACCACCAGCACCTGGTGTAGGACCTTGGCTGACTTGGTCGGCTTCCTTGTTAATGTCTTTCTCTTCTCTTCCTCACAGGCCTCCAGCGACTGGATGGGAGAGGATCTTCTGTTCTATTTGCCTGCATCACACACACGTCATTCAATTTTAAGGTTGTGAAAATAAACAACAGCAGTCTGAGCAGCAGAGCTGATAGAATTAGTGGTTAAGATGTTTTCTAGGAAACTCCCAATAATGGGTTTGAGACCAGGTGGCAGCTAAATATCATGCAGGTTTACGTATTACACATCATCAACTTAGTTCGTCTTTTTGATCTCAAAGCCAATATCTTGTGTCAGCTGCTTCCGGTGTCACTTACTTCACATGTTACTGTAATGGTCTAAATGCAGGCTTTGCAACCACTGGGTCACCTCTTCAAGTCCAGAATGGTGCCAAGTTGTTTATTATGCTTCTTGTGTTCCACCAACACTGCTAGTAACTGGTGTGCCACTCTATCACAAGTTGTATGCTGCTGCTTACCAACATATTCTGCTCCATTTACTATTTTTTGTTTACTACTTACCAACGGCATACCACTCAAGCGGCATATGCCAGTTAGAAGCGGCCTATGCCGGTAAGCAGTTGCATCCGGTTTGTAAACTGACATTCTTTGTCAGTTGCTGACAGTGAATGTTGTGTTGTCATGTTGGTCTTGACAGGACACAGGCTCTTGACAGGAAGGTCATGTGTTCAAATCCAGACTTGTAAACCTGAGAATATTTATTTTGAAGTTGACACTACATGTCATTTTATAAACTTGATATTGTGATTTCAGCTGTTTATGTGTACATGTGTCAGTTTGGTGAATATTTCATTAAAGCAAATAATACCCTGAGTAGAGGAGAGCTGACAGGGTAGTAGTTAAGATGCTGAGCAGGAATTTCCCAATCATGGGTTCAAGACCAAATGCAAGCTAGAAGACATACTGACCTTCCTGTGCTAATACTTTGCTAATTATATGCAGCATTTAGTGGTTTCCTGTTTACCA
Source organism: Pagrus major (assembly GCF_040436345.1). Classification (NCBI taxonomy): domain Eukaryota; kingdom Metazoa; phylum Chordata; class Actinopteri; order Spariformes; family Sparidae; genus Pagrus; species Pagrus major. The sequence goes on from NC_133230.1 coordinate 517,278, forward strand.
AAGGCACACCACTCCTGATCAAGCGACATCCCATTTGTAAGCTGATGATCATTGTCAGTTGCTGACAGTGACTGTTGTGTTGTCATGTTGGTCTAGTGATCTAAATACAGACTGCTGATATCATTTATTTATTCTTTATTATGCCGCCTGTGGCAACCAGGAGTGGTTTCCTGTTTACCAAAGGCACACCACTCCTGATCAAGCGACATGTCGTCAATCGGCGGCATATGCCAGTAAGAAGCGGCCTATGCCGGTAAGCAGTTGGATCCGGTTTGTAAACTGATATTCTTTGTCAGTTGCTGACAGTGACTGTTGTGTTGTCATGTTGGTCTAGTGATCTAAATACAGACTGCTGACATCTGGTTATCTGGTCGTTTCCACCCTTGCAAGCATTATTATCAAGTTTCTTTTTTCAAGTTGTGAAGTTTACCAACTGCATACCACTCCTGATCAAGCCAGTTAAAAAAAGTGGCATATGCCGCTTTAGAAGCAGCATCCCATTTGTAAGCTTATGGTTATCGTCAGTTGTTGTCAGTGATGGTTGTGTTGTGTTGACTAAACATTGTTATTATCAGTTTTTTTAAGTTGACACTACATTTCTTTGCCCAGTCAGCTGATGGTTAGTATCAGTTGTTGCCAGTTTCAGTGTGTTAACGTGATAGCGTAGTGGTCTAAAAACAGAACTTTAGGTGATCTGTTTAAATCCAGCCTGCCACCAAATTCTTTATTACGTCACTCAGGTTCCACCAACACCACTGGTAGTTGGTTTGCCACTTTATCACAAGATGTTACCAACCACCAGAATATCAGGATCCTGATCAAGCAACATGCCGGCAAGCAGTGGCATATGCCAGTAAGTAGTGGCTTATGTCGCTTCTAATGGGATGCCGCTTCTAAAGCGGCATTTGTAAGCTATGTTTATTGTCAGGTGCTGTCAGTGATGGTTGTGTTGACTGACGACAGGGAGGCCATGTGTTCAAATCCAACCTGATATTGTGATTTCATTTATGTGTAAATGTGTCAGTTTGGTGAATATTTGAAAATGTTCTGCATTATATTCCTCAGAACTCTGTTGGATTCAGTGATATTGAATAAGGTTCAATATGGTTTTGATAACAAACAACAGCCATCAAGACCACTAGAGTCGATAGGGTAGTGGTTAACATCCTAACTAAGAACCTTACAATCATGTGTTCAAGACCAGTTGAAAGCTAAACTCTCAGAACTCAATGCACTTCTTTGCAAATTACATGCAGAATGTAACTGATGTTTAGTATCAGTTGTTGCCTCTGTCACAGTGATCACATGTTATAGGGTGGTGGTCTGTACACAGGCCATATAGACATGAGATCAGCAGTTCAAATCCAGCATTGCACCCTTTTTTAAAATTCTTTATTATGCCGCCTGTGTTTCACCAACACTGATAGAAAATGGAATGCCACTCCATAACAAGTTGTATGCTACTGCTTACCCACATATTCTGCTCCATCAGGAGTGGTTTCCTATCGTGTTTTTCCGACATGTTTATCAATCAGCGGCATATGCCAGTAAGAAGCGGCATGCCATTTGTAAGCTGATGATCATTGTCAATTGCTGACTGACTGTTGTGTTGTCATGTTGGTTTAGTGATCTAAATACAGACTGCTGACATCTGGTTATCTGGTCATTTCCACCCTTGCAAGCATTATTATCAGGTTTCTTTTTTCAAGTTGTGAAGTTTACCAACTGCTGACCACTCCTGATCAAGCCAGTTAAAAAAGTGGCATATGCCAGTAAGAAGCGGCATATGCCAATTAAAAGCGGCATCCCATTTGTAAGCTGATGGTCATTGTCAATTGCTGACTGACTGTTGTGTTGTCATGTTGGTATAGTGATCTAAATACAGACTGCTGACATCTGGTTATCTGGTCATTTCCACCCTTGCAAGCAGGTTTCTTTTTTCAAGTTGTGAAGTTTACCAACTGCTGACCACTCTTGATCAAGCCAGTTAAAAAAGTGGCATATGCCACTACTTACTGGCATATGCCACTTTAAAAGCGGCATCCCATTTTTAAGCTGATGTTTATTGTCAGTTGCTGTCAGTGATGGTTGTGTTGTGTTGACTGACGGCAGGACGGTCATGTGTTCAAATCCAGCCCTGCAAACATTGTTATTATCAGTTTTTTGCTTTTTGAAGTTGACTCTACATTTCTTTGCTAATTCAGCTGATGTTTAGTATCAGTTGTTCCCTCTATCATAATGCTTGCATGTTATAGTGTAGTGGTTTGTTCATAGGCCATGTAGACATGAGGTTTCTAGTTCAAATCCAGCATTGTACCCTTTTTTAAAATTCTTTATTATGCTGCCTGTGTTTCACCAACACTGATAGAAAACGGAATGCCACTCCATAACAAGTTGTATGCTACTGCTTACCCATACATTCTGCTCCATCAGGAGTGGTTTCCTATTTACCAAAGGCATACCACTCCTGATCAAGCGACATGTCGTCAATCAGCGACATATGCCAGTAAGAAGCGGCATATGCCAATTAAAAGCGGCATATGCCAGTAAGAAGCGGCATATGCCAATTAAAAGCGGCATCCCATTTGTAAGCTGATGGTCATTGTCAATTGCTGACTGACTGTTGTGTTGTCATGTTGGTATAGTGATCTAAATACAGACTGCTGACATCTGGTTATCTGGTCGTTTCCACCCTTGCAAGCAGGTTTCTTTTTTCAAGTTGTGAAGTTTACCAACTGCTGACCACTCTTGATCAAGCCAGTTAAAAAAGTGGCATATGCCAGTAAGTAGTGGCATATGCCACTTTAGAAGCGGCATCCCATTTTTAAGCTGATGTTTATTGTCAGTTGCTGTCAGTGATGGTTGTGTTGTGTTGACTGACGGCAGGACGGTCATGTGTTCAAATCCAGCCCTGCAAACATTGTTATTATCAGTTTTTTGCTTTTTGAAGTTGACTCTACATTTCTTTGCTAATTCAGCTGATGTTTAGTATCAGTTGTTCCCTCTATCATAATGCTTGCATGTTATAGTGTAGTGGTTTGTTCATAGGCTATGTAGACATGAGGTTTCTAGTTCAAATCCAGCATTGTACCCTTTTTTAAAATTCTTTATTATGCTGCCTGTGTTTCACCAACACTGATAGAAAACGGAATGCCACTCCATAACAAGTTGTATGCTACTGCTTACCCACATATTCTGCTCCATCAGGAGTGGTTTCCTATTTACCAAAGGCATACCACTCCTGATCAAGCGACATGTCGTCAATCAGCGGCATATGCCAGTAAGAAGCGGCATATGCCAATTAAAAGCGGCATGCCATTTGTAAGCTGATGGTCATTGTCAATTGCTGACTGACTGTTGTGTTGTTATGTTGGTAACTATACCAACCTGATCTATTTAGATCACTAGATCTAAATACAGACTGCTGACATCTGGTTATCTGGTCATTTCCACCCTTGCAAGCATTGTTATCAGGTTTCTTTTTTCAAGTTGTGAAGTTTACCAACTGCTGACCACTCCTGACAAGCCAGTTAAAAAAGTGGCATATGCCAGTAAGTAGTGGCATATGCCACTTTAGAAGCGGCATCCCATTTTTAAGCTGATGTTTATTGTCAGTTGCTGTCAGTGATGGTTGTGTTGTGTTGACTGACGGCAGGACGGTCATGTGTTCAAATCCAGCCCTGCAAACATTGTTATTATCAGTTTTTTGCTTTTTGAAGTTGACTCTACATTTCTTTGCTAATTCAGCTGATGTTTAGTATCAGTTGTTCCCTCTATCATAATGCTTGCATGTTATAGTGTAGTGGTTTGTTCATAGGCCATGTAGACATGAGGTTTCTAGTTCAAATCCAGCATTGTACCCTTTTTTAAAATTCTTTATTATGCTGCCTGTGTTTCACCAACACTGATAGAAAACGGAATGCCACTCCATAACAAGTTGTATGCTACTGCTTACCCACATATTCTGCTCCATCAGGAGTGGTTTCCTATTTACCAAAGGCATACCACTCCTGATCAAGCGACATGTCGTCAATCAGCGACATATGCCAGTAAGAAGCGGCATATGCCAATTAAAAGCGGCATATGCCAGTAAGAAGCGGCATATGCCAATTAAAAGCGGCATCCCATTTGTAAGATGATGGTCATTGTCAATTGCTGACTGACTGTTGTGTTGTCATGTTGGTATAGTGATCTAAATACAGACTGCTGACATCTGGTTATCTGGTCGTTTCCACCCTTGCAAGCAGGTTTCTTTTTTCAAGTTGTGAAGTTTACCAACTGCTGACCACTCCTGATCAAGCCAGTTAAAAAAGTGGCATATGCCAGTAAGTAGTGGCATATGCCACTTTAGAAGCGGCATCCCATTTGTCAGCTTATGTGTTTATTATCAGTTGCTGTCAGTGATGGTTGTGTTGTGTTGACTGTCAGCAGGACGGTCATGTGTTCAAATCCAGCCCTGCAAACATTGTTATTATCAGTTTTTTGCTTTTTGAAGTTGACTCTTCATTTCTTTGCTAATTCAGCCGATGTTTAGTATCAGTTGTTGCCTTTATCACAATGTTTGCATGTTATAGTGTAGTGGTTTGTTCATAGGCCATGTAGACATGAGGTTGCTAGTTCAAATCCAGCATTGTACCATTTTTTAAAATTCTTTATTATGCTGCCTGTGTTTCACCAACACTGATAGAAAATGGAATGCCACTCCATAACAAGTTGTATGCTACTGCTTACCCATACATTCTGCTCCATCAGGAGTGGTTTCCTATTTACCAAAGGCATACCACTCCTGATCAAGCGACATGTCGTCAATCAGCGGCATATGCCAGTAAGAAGCGGCATATGCCAATTAAAAGCGGCATGCCATTTGTAAGCTGATGGTCATTGTCAATTGCTGACTGACTGTTGTGTTGTTATGTTGGTAACTATACCAACCTGATCTATTTAGATCACTAGATCTAAATACAGACTGCTGACATCTGGTTATCTGGTCATTTCCACCCTTGCAAGCATTGTTATCAGGTTTCTTTTTTCAAGTTGTGAAGTTTACCAACTGCTGACCACTCCTGACAAGCCAGTTAAAAAAGTGGCATATGCCAGTAAGTAGTGGCATATGCCACTTTAGAAGCGGCATCCCATTTGTAAGCTTATATTTATTATCAGTTGCTGTCAGTGATGGTTGTGTTGTGTTGACTGTCGGCAGGACGGTCATATGTTCAAATCCAGCCCTGCAAACATTGTTATTATCAGTTTTTTGCTTTTTGAAGTTGACTCTACATTTCTTTGCTAATTCAGCTGATGTTTAGTATCAGTTGTTCCCTCTATCACAATGCTTGCATGTTATAGTGTAGTGGTTTGTTCATAGGCCATGTAGACATGAGGTTGCTAGTTCAAATCCAGCATTGTACCATTTTTTAAAATTCTTTATTATGCTGCCTGTGTTTCACCAACACTGATAGAAAATGGAATGCCACTCCATAACAAGTTGTATGCTACTGCTTACCCACATATTCTGCTCCATCAGGAGTGGTTTCCTATTTACCAAAGGCATACCACTCCTGATCAAGCGACATGTCGTCAATCAGCGGCATATGCCAGTAAGAAGCGGCATATGCCAATGAAAAGAGGCATGCCATTTGTAAGCTGATGGTCATTGTCAATTGCTGACTGACTGTTGTGTTGTCATGTTGGTTTAGTGATCTAAATACAGACTGCTGACATCTGGTTATCTGGTCATTTCCACCCTTGCAAGCAGGTTTCTTTTTTCAAGTTGTGAAGTTTACCAACTGCTGACCACTCCTGATCAAGCCAGTTAAAAAAGTGGCATATGCCAGTAAGTAGTGGCATATGCCACTTTAGAAGCGGCATCCCATTTGTAAGCTTATGTTTATTATCAGTTGCTGTCAGTGATGGTTGTGTTGTGTTGACTGACGGCAGGACGGTCATGTGTTCAAATCCAGCCTTGCAAACATTGTTATTATCAGTTTTTTGCTTTTTGAAATTGACACTACATCAGCTAATTCAGCTGATGTTTAGTATCAGTTGTTCCCTCTATCACAATGCTTGCATGTTATAGTGTAGTGGTTGTTCATAGGCAATGTAGACATGAGGTTGCTAGTTCAAATCCAGCATTGCAACCTTTTTTAAAATTCTTTATTATGCTGCCTGTGTTTCACCAACACTGATAGAAAATGGAATGCCACTCCATAACAAGTTGTATGCTACTGCTTACCCACACATTCTGCTCCATCAGGAGTGGTTTCCTATTTACCAAAGGCATACCACTCCTGATCAAGCGACATGTCGTCAATCAGCGGCATATGCCAGTTAAAAAAGTGGCATATGCCAGTAAGTAGTGGCATGTGCCACTTTAGATTGAACACACGACCTTCCTGTCTATAAGGCCTATGAACAAAACACTACACTATAACATGTGAACACTGTGATAGAGGCAACTGATACTAAACATCAGCTGAATTAGCAAAGAAATGTAGAGTCAACTTCAAAAAGCAAAAAACTGATAATAACAATGTTTGCAGGGCTGAATTTGAACACATGACCGTCCTGCCGACAGTCAACACAATACAACCATCACTGACAGCAACTGATAATAAAAAAAACGCTTACAAATGGGATGGCACTTCTAAAGTAGCATATGCCACTACTTACTGGCATATGCCACTTTTTTAACTGGCTTGATCAGGAGTGGTCAGCAGTTGGTAAACTTCACAACTTGAAAAAAGAAACCTGCTTGCAAGGGTGGAAATGACCAGATGTCAGCAGTCTGTATTTAGATCACTATACCAACATAACAACACAACAGTCAGTCAGCAATTGACAATGATCATGAGCTTACAAATGGGAAGCCGCTTTTAATTGGCATATGCCCCTTTTTACTGGCATATGCCGCTGATTGATAAACATGTCGCTTGATCAGGCGTGGTATGCCTTTGGTAAATAGGAAACCACTCCTGATGGAGCAGAATATGTGGGTAAGCAGTAGCATACAACTTGTTATGGAGTGGCATTCCATTTTCTATCAGTGTTGGTGAAACACAGGCAGCATAATAAAGAATTTTAAAAAATGGTACAATACTGGATTTGAACTAGCAACCTCATGTCTACATGGCCTATGAACAAACCACTACACTATAACATGCAAGCATTGTGATAAAGGCAACAACTGATACTAAACATCGGCTGAATTAGCAAAGAAATGTAGAGTCAACTTCAAAAAGCAAAAAACTGATAATGACAATGTTTGCAGGGCTGGATTTGAACACATGACCGTCCTGCCGTCAGTCAACACAACACAACCATCACTGACAGCAACTGATAATAAACATAAGCTTACAAATGGGATGCCGCTTCTAAAGTGGCATATGCCACTACTTACTGGCATATGCCACTTTTTTAACTGGCTTGATCAAGAGTGGTCAGCAGTTGGTAAACTTCACAACTTGAAAAAAGAAACCTGCTTGCAAGGGTGGAAATGACCAGATAACCAGATGTCAGCAGTCTGTATTTAGATCACTATACCAACATGACAACACAACAGTCAGTCAGCAATTGACAATGATCATGAGCTTACAAATGGGATGCCGCTTTTAATTGGCATATGCCCCTTCTTACTGGCATATGCCGCTGATTGATAAACATGTCGCTTGATCAGGCGTGGTATGCCTTTGGTAAATAGGAAACCACTCCTGATGGAGCAGAATGTATGGGTAAGCAGTAGCATACAACTTGTTATGGAGTGGCATTCCGTTTTCTATCAGTGTTGGTGAAACACAGGCAGCATAATAAAGAATTTTAAAAAAATGGTACAATGCTGGATTTGAACTAGCAACCTCATGTCTACATGGCCTATGAACAAACCACTACACTATAACATGCAAACATTGTGATAAAGGCAACAACTGATACTAAACATCGGCTGAATTAGCAAAGAAATGTAGAGTCAACTTCAAAAAGCAAAAAACTGAAAATAACAATGTTTGTAGGGCTGGATTTGAACACATGACCGTCCTGCCGACAGTCAACACAACACAACCATCACTGACAGCAACTGACAATAAACATAAGCTTACAAATGGGATGCCGCTTCTAAAGTGGCATATGCCACTACTTACTGGCACATGCCACTTTTTTACCTGGCTTGATCAGGAGTGGTCAGCAGTTGGTAAACTTCACAACTTGAAGAAACCTGATAATAATGCTTGCAAGGGTGGAAATGACCAGATAACCAGATGTCAGCAGTCTGTATTTAGATCACTATACCAACATGACAACACAACAGTCAGTCAGCAATTGACAATGATCATGAGCTAACAAATGGGATGCCACTTTTAATTGGCATATGCCCCTTCTTACTGGCATATGCCGCTGATTGATAAACATGTCGCTTGATCAGGCGTGGTATGCCTTTGGTAAATAGGAAACCACTCCTGATGGAGCAGAATATGTGGGTAAGCAGTAGCATACAACTTGTTATGGAGTGGCATTCCATTTTCTATCAGTGTTGGTGAAACACAGGCAGCATAATAAAGAATTTTAAAAAATGGTACAATGCTGGATTTGAACTAGCAACCTCATGTCTACATGGCCTGTGTACAGACCACCACCCTATAACATGTGCAAGCATTGTGATAGAGGCAACAACTGATACTAAACATCGGCTGAATTAGCAAAGAAATGTAGCGTCAACTTCAAAAAGCAAAAAACTGAAAATAACAATGTTTGTAGGGCTGGATTTGAACACATGACCGTCCTGCCGACAGTCAACACAACACAACCATCACTGACAGCAACTGACAATAAACATAAGCTTACAAATGGGATGCCGCTTCTAAAGTGGCATATGCCACTACTTACTGGCATATGCCGCTGATTGATAAACATGTCGGAAAAACACGATAGGAAACCACTCCTGATGGAGCAGAATGTGTGGGTAAGCAGTAGCATACAACTTGTTATGGAGTGGCATTCCATTTTCTATCAGTGTTGGTGAAACACAGGCGGCATAATAAAGAATTTTAAAAAAGGGTGCAATGCTGGATTTGAACTGCTGATCTCATGTCTATATGGCCTGTGTACAGACCACCACCCTATAACATGTGATCACTGTGACAGAGGCAACAACTGATACTAATCATCAGTTACATTCTGCATGTAATTTGCAAAGAAGTGCATTGAGTTCTGAGAGTTCAGCTTTCAACTGGTCTTGAACACATGATTGTAAGGTTGTTAGTTAGGATGTTAACCACTACCCTATCGACTCTAGTTGTCTTGATGGCTGTTGTTTGTTATCAAAACCATATTGAACCTTATTCAATATCACTGAATCCAACAGAGTTCTGAGGAATATAATGCAGAACATTTTCAAATATTCACCAAACTGACACATTTACACATAAATGAAATCACAATATCAGGTTGGATTTGAACACATGGCCTCCCTGTCGTCAGTCAACACAACCATCACTGACAGCACCTGACAATAAACATAGCTTACAAATGCCGCTTTAGAAGCGGCATCCCATTAGAAGCGACATAAGCCACTACTTACTGGCATATGCCACTGCTTGCCGGCATGTTGCTTGATCAGGAGTGGTATGCCGTTGTTATACCACTCCTGATATTCTGGTGGTTGGTAACATCTTGTGATAAAGTGGCAAACCAACTACCAGTGGTGTTGGTGGAACCTGAGTGACGTAATAAAGAATTTGGTGGCAGGCTGGATTTAAACAGATCACCTAAAGTTCTGTTTTTAGACCACTACGCTATCACGTTAACACACTGAAACTGGCAACAACTGATATTAACCATCAGCTGACTGAGCAAAGAAATGTAGTGTCAACTTAAAAAAACTGATAATAACAATGTTTAGTCAACACAACACAACCATCACTGACAGCAACTGACGATAACCATAAGCTTACATGGGATGCTGCTTCTAAAGCGGCATATGCCGCCCATTGACGACATGTCGCTTGATCAGGAGTGGTGTGCCTTTGGTAAACAGGAAACCACTAATAAAGAATAAATAAATTGGAGCCTTGCTGAATTTGAAGTAGTGATCTCAGGTCTATATGTCCTGTGTGTAAACCACTACCCTATAAGACATGAACAGTGTGGTCATGGCGACAACTGACACTAAACATCAGCGACATTCTGTTTGTAATTTGCACAGAAGTGCGTTGTGGTCAGGCAGTAATTTGGTTTTCAACTGGTCTTGAACCCATGATTGCAAGGTTCTTAGTCAGTATCTTAACCACTACCCTATCACCTCTAATGGTTTTTATGGCTGTTGTTTGTTTACATAACCATACTGATTGTTGGACCACAGGACCACAACCATCACTGACAGCAACTGATGATAACCATAATCTTACAAATGGGATGCCGCATCTAAAGCGGCATATGCCACTACTTACTGGCCACTTTTTTATCTGGTTTGCAGTTGGTAAACTTCACAACTTGAAAAAAGAACCTGATAATAATGCTTGCAAGGGTGGAAATGAACAGATAACCAGATGTCAGCAGTCTGTAATTAGGTCACTAGACCAACATGACAACACAACAGTCAGTGGCTGTGTCTCAATTCAGGGGCTGCATCCTTCAGAGGACGTGGCCTTTGCGGCCTATGAAGGCGAGTCCTTCGGAGGTACCTTCAAAAGCCGCGTCCACCATTGTTAAATGGGACAGTCTAGCCTTGGGAGCATTTCCTGGTTGCATCACCAGATGTTCCCACCCTGGTGGGTTAGGGTTAGGGTTAGGGTTACCTCACGATTTCTGCCGTCCAGGCCCGCGAAAGTGACGATCTCGCCATTTTCCTTCTTTCTTTCTTCTGTTTCGGGTGCGCAAAGGATCTTGGGATATGGGAGGCCGCGAAGGATAGTAGCGGTGCGTCCTCCAAAAAGAGGGAAAAGAAGGCCGCATTTGTGGGGTGCATTTGAAGGAGCCTTCGAATTGGGACGGCCTTCGTGCGGCGTTGTGACGTAATTGGCCTTCAAATGCGCCCTTCGAAGGATGCAGCCCCTGAATTGAGACACAGCCAGTGTCAGCAACTGACAATGATCATCAGCTTACAAATAGGATGCCGCTTCTAATTGGCATATGCCGCTTCTGACTGGCACATGCTGCTGATTGACGACATGTCGCTTGATCAGGAGTAGTGTGCCTTTGGTAAACAGGAAACCACTCCTGATTGCCACAGGCGGCATAACAAACAAGCTGGCACCAAGCTGGACCTGAACAGGTGACCATACAGTGACACAGCTGTGGTTGGACCACTACACCAACATGTGACCACACTGACGATGACAACAACTGAGAGTAAACATCAGCTAAATTCTGCATATAATTAGCAAAGTATTAGCACAGGAAGGTCAGTGTGTCTTCTAGCTTGCACTTGGTCTTGAACCCATGATTGGGAAATTCCTGCTCAGCATCTTAACCACTACCCTGTCAGCTCTCTTCTGCTCTAACATTGAATCCAACAGAGTTCTGAGAAAGATAATACAGCACATGTTCAAATATTCACCAAACTGACACATTTACACATAATCAGCTGAAATCACAATAAGAGGTTTATAAAATGACATGTAGTGTCAACTTGAAAAGACATATTATCAAGTTTGCAAGTCTGGATTTGAACACATGACCTTCCTGTCAGGAGCGTGTGTTTAGACCACTAGACCAACATGACAACACAACATTCACTGTCAGCAACTGACAAAGAATATCAGCTTGCAAACTGGATGCAACTGTTTACCGGCATATGCCGCTTCTAACTGGCATATGCCACTGTTTACTGGAATATGCCTCTTGAGTGGTATGTTGTTGGTAAAGAGTAAACCGCTCCTGATGGAGCAGAATATGTTGGTAAGCAGCAGCATACAACTTGTGATAGAGTGGCACACCAGTTACTAGCAGTGTTGGTGGAACACAGGCAGCATAATAAAAAACTGGCATCAAGCTGGACTTGAACAGGAGGCCATATAGTCACATGTCTGTGCTTAGACCACTACATTCAACTGCCTGCAGTGAGCAGCAACTGAAAGTACATATCAGCTTAGTTTTGACAGAATAAGTTGATGATGTGAATCACACCAGCATGATATTTAGCTGATATTAAAGCTTGAACTCGACGGTGACTTTAATCTGAACTTTTACTGTGAAGAGAATTTAACTTCCTGTTTCCCTCCGTGTCCCTTCACACCCAAACAGTTTTTAGGACTCTTACTGTTCGATTAACTGTGATCACAGTCAGTGGTTCAGTCTGCAGATCGACATGAACTTAAATTCACGTTTTGATTTAATGCTGAATTGACAAGAAGCTCCAATGATTCAGAATCTGCCAGAGACAGAGTTTCACAACGGTTATAAAGTTTGTTTTAACTCAACAACTCTTAAAATCAGCTGATTTCTTAATGGAGTCTGGTGATGTTGTAGTTCAGTGGTTGGATCAGTTGCTAGACATTGTGATGAATGAATGAATGAATGTTTATTTAATGTCACTTTGATTCATAATCTCAATCTAATCCAGATTATACCAAAGACAAACATGAACCATATAAACATCTGTACAGTATCAACAGATCGCAGCAGCTCATGAATGTTATCTTTGTGTTGATGCTTCAGTTCTGATTGATTGATTGATTGTTGAAGGCGGGTTTGAGCTTAATCTACTCTTTAGTTTCCGTGGTAACACATAATAACCATCAACATAACCACCGTCAATAATCCAGTTTGATCTCAAGAGTCTGTGGGAGGAGAGAAATGTTAATTTATGAAAGCAGTTTACATGGCAACATTCCCAAACACACACACACACACACACACGCACACACACACACACACACACACACACACACACACACACACACACACACACACCTCCTGCTGGGTGTGTGAGTCAGTGTGTGTGTGTGTGTGAGTGTGTGTGGGTGTGGTCTGGATGTGGGAACAGGGCGAGGCTCGACACTTTAAACTCTGTCCGAGTCGTCACAGAGTCAGTGTGTGTCTGCAGCTCTCTGTCTCAGGTGAACTCAGGTATGGCTGCTCTTCTTTTTCACCTTTTGTTTGATTTGTGTTCAGCTGACAGGAAACAGAGTTTGTGTTGTTGTTCTGAGTCAGACGGGACGTAGAACCATGAACAGAGCCAGGAAGGGGATCTGAAGCCTGAAACTTTAGACGTCTCCTGCAGACAGACGGGCTCTGTGGTCCGGCTGGTTGTTGTGTTGCTGTGAGATTTTAAACGATTCAGTCGAACTTTATCGACACTGACAGAGAAGAACAGAACCAAAGTGAGTCCAGTCACATCAGAGTCTGTAAAGAATCAAAGCTCTGTGCTGCCTCGCTCACGAGACGCGTTCACTTCCTGCTGCAGACTGTTTGTGTGTGTTTGGCATGAGAAGGTTGACTCCGCCCACCAGCAGCAGGCCGCAGACAAACACAGACCAGCTGTGGAAAGTAACTGAAACATTTACTCGAGTACTCAGGACTTTTTATACAGAGAGGTGTTTCTATTATTCTGTTTATTTCACTGAGGGTGGACAAAATAACAGAAACATGAAGGAGGAGTCAGTACAGGACTGGAGGAGATATGCAGATACTCGAGTAAAAGGAAACAGTAAAAATACTCTGTTACAAGTAAAAATACTGCATTGAAGATAGTACTTTGTAAGTATTGAAAGTAAAAGTACACAGAGCAGAAATGAACAAATCAACCTTGTGCAGAATCAATCAAAAGTCAAATCAATTAAAATTGAATTTAAATGAATTTAAAGGGACAGTGCACATAAATAAACACAAACCAACAGGCTGTAAACATCAGAGTACACAAGTTACTGCAGTAGTTGTAATAATACAAAGAGAATATTCATGTTAGCCAGTTGTACTTTTTACTCCGATACACTTATCTGATTACTTTAGTTACTAGTTACTTTACAGATTACATTTTTAAATGAATTGATTTTCTCATCAATCAGATAAAAACAGTGACTGTGATGATCAGCTGACTCACAGTTTATACGCACATGTAATATATGATCAGTTACTTTACTGATACTTTTCATACTTAACTACATTTAACATCAGATACTTTAAGACTTTTACTCGAGTACCACTTCCGGGTACATTACAGTACAATTGAAAACAAGTAAAACAGGAAAGTGATTTGAAACAGAAACATTAATTAATTTATGTTCATAAATTTCTTTGCATGTTTTGTCCTTAATACAGATCGTTTATCAGTGTTTTTAACCTGGAAAGTAACTAAGTACATTTAAGTACTTCAGTACAGATTAAAGGTGCTTTTCTTGAGTATTTCCAATTTATGCAACTTTACACTTCTACTCCACTACATCTCAGAGGGAAGTAATGTACTTTTTACTCCACTACATTTGTCTGACAGTGTTAGTTACTAGTTACTCTTGATTACCTTCCTGTCCAGTGAAAACCATGTATCTCCAGATGTGTTGAATGTTTGAGATAAACTGACAGTGTTGTCAAAAGTACCCAAAAGTCTTCAAGTATCTGATGTTAAATGTAGTTTAAAAGTATCAGTAAAGTAACTGATCCATATATTTACATGTATAAACTGTGAGTCAGCTGATCATCACAGTCAGTTTTTATCTGATTGATGAGAAAAACAATTCATTTAAAAATGTAATCTGTAAAGTAACTAGTAACTAAAGTAATCAGATAAATGAAGTGGAGTGGAAGTATAAGGTAGCAGAAAATGTAAATACTCAAGTAAAGTACAAGTACTTGAGTAAATGTACTTAGTTACATTCCATCACTGCTGTTTAAATGTAACGCAGGTATTTTAGTATCAGCACGATAAAGTAACAAATAAAGAATCATTCAAGAGGAATCAGAAGTTTTATTGATTGTGTCTCTCCTGCTGCCCTGGACAGAAAAATAACAACATGTGTTTCCATGTCTGCTACTTTTAAAGAAAAGTAACTGAGTGTTTTTGAGACAAGCTGCAGATTAACATCTTGTTGTTGGTCTTCTTGTCAGAACTCGTCCGTCACACCCTCCACACGTCCTCTGCTGCTGCTGCCTTCAAACATCTCCGTCTGTTTCAGGTCTCAGAGGAGCGACATGGACGTGAGTCTCAGTTTGTCTTCACTGTTTTTATCACTTTGTTACATTCACAGCTGAACGATGATCATCATGTTTTCTGTATTCAGTCTTTCATTGAAGTTTTAGGAATCAAATTGCTGCTTTAGTTATTTTGCAATTTCAAACTGAATTTCTTTAATTCAACAAAAAGACAAACATTCATCTGGTGACAAAAACTGAAGAAAATAACCTGCAGCTTGGATTCAATCAGACTGTACGAGTCGATTAAAGCAACACTGATCAAGTTTGTATCCAAATGTATTTACTTCCAGAAAATGACTGGACGTTTGTTTGTAGATGATTTATTAGTTATAAATCAGTCAACAGTAAAGTCTGTTCAGCTACAAATGTAAAATAACAGCAGCTGAGAAACTGATGATTTGCTCTAATTCATACAGACAATACACACACTGTGTACAGGGTGTGTGTGTGTGTGTGTGTGGCATTCATCGCTAAAACCAACACCTTCATACAGAACATTCCTGTTGAGTCTGTCACTGAACACACCCTGAACACACACTGTGGGCTGTGCTGCCTTCAGGGACAGCTTGGACACTCAGGAACAGATTCACTGCAGGTTTAGGTTCGACAGCTTCTGTTCTCTGCTCTGGGTGAACAGCTCTCAGTTTGTGACTGTCAGCATCAACATAAAGCAGATAAAAATGTGCAGCGTGAAAGAAATGAGACTTTATTCTACAGAAATATGGCAGCACAGCGTGAACGCACCACACATGAAACCAGAGAGCTAATACCCAAACATGCTAACATGAACATGCTAGCAGGCTCACAGTAACAATGCTTACAGGTTGATGATAGCAGTATAGGTTCACCACTTCAATACTGTCAGAGTTTGGTCACAGCAGCATCTGGTGGACGTCAGACGAACTGCAGTCACTTCCTTCATTGCTTCACTTCTTTCTTCTTCTCTGCAGTTGTCAGAAGCTCTTGGCGATGGTTGGCCCGCTGGTGGCAACAACCAATCAGGAGGGGCCGGTGGCTGGCCAGGTAACATTATCATCATCCTCACAGTCTAATTCTTTGTCTTCTGTTATTTGATATATTTGAGCCCTTCTGTGAAGAACTTTAATGTTCTTAAATCTTCCATATTCTTCTGATGACATTATTTTTAAACAGTGAAGTTTAAACTCTTCATTCAGAGTTGATCAGTAGAACCTGAACCTGAACCTGACATGTAAAATCATTGTGAGACAGATAAAAGAGAACAGTGAACAGAAATCAGAGTAAAGTCATCTGAGCTGACGGAGACGTCTGGACTGAATCGACCACCAGGAGGCTCCAAATTCAGTCCGACATGAGAATCAGGCAGCAGTGAGACAGTGAAGCAGCTCAGATAAAGACAGGATGTGTCTGTCTCAACAACAGGTCAGCCCTCCAACCCAACCTGGCCTGGAGGTCAACCTGCTAACCCCACCTGGCCTGGAGGTCAACCTGCTAACCCCACCTGGCCTGGAGGTCAACCTGCTAACCCCACCTGGCCTGGTGGTCAACCTTCTAACCCCACCTGGCCTGGAGGTCAGCCTGGAGGTCAGCCTGGAGGTCAGCCTGGAGGTCAACCCGCATGGCCTGCCCAACCCAGCCAACCCAGCCATCCGGGTCAGCCCAGTGCACCAGGATGGCCCAGTCCTTCTTCAGGACCTCAAACTGCCCCCCAACAAAGTCTGGTGAGATGAAGTCATGGATTGAAGGATGTTTGGTTGGATGGATGGATGGATGGATGGTTGGTTGGTTGGATGGATGGTTGGATGTTTGATTGGATGGATGGATGGATGGTTGGTTGGTTGGTTGGATGGTTGGATGGATGGATGGTTGGATGGATGGTTGGATGTTTGATTGGATGGTTGGATGGATGGTTGGTTGGTTGGTTGGATGGTTGGATGGATGGTTGGTTGGTTGGATGGATGGATGGAAGGTTGGATGTTTGGTTGGATGGATGGATGGTTGGTTGGTTGGTTGGATGGTTGGTTGGTTGGATGGATGGATGGAAGGTTGGATGGAGTTAATGGTTGTTTCCTTCTTGACAGACGATTCCGTACAATCAATCTCTACCCAGTGGAGTTTATGACAAACTGCTCATCACCATCAGTGGAACCATCAAACCCAACGCTAAAAAGTCAGTTCTGACACTCCGACATTTGTGATGGATGGATTGAGTTTTAATCATTGTTGCTTTTCAAACGCATTTCATTTGTGTAAACTGTCTGCAGAGGTAACTTCCTCCTGACTTTTTTAGGCTCACAGTGGATATTTGCAAAGCCAATGACATTGCCTTCCACTTCAACCCTCGCTTCGACGAGGACCGCAAGAAGGTGATCGTCTGCAACAGCTGCATCGGCAACAAATGGGGAAGAGAGGAGAGATCGAGTAACTTCCCCTTTGTGCCTGGACAGCAGTTTGAGGTCAGGTTTGATCTATACCACTAAGATCCTTGAAGATCCTCCATGTTTGTTTGACACTCAGGTGTCAGTGCACCCTCTAAAGGGCCAGTCTGTGAACATGTGAGCAGGTTGATGACAGTCTGTGGTTTTGTCGTTGTAGATGAAGATCCTCTGCACCAACAGTGGATTTAAGGTGGCCGTCAACAACAATCACCTGCTGGAGTTCCAACACAGGGTCAAGGACCTGAGATCCATCAACAGTATCAAAATGTACTATGACCTCTCCCTGTCCAACATCACCATGGGGACTCTGCCCTAAGGAAGATCACCAGATCCACCACAGATCTAAGCGGGTGCGGGTTCAAAATTATATCTAGAATAAATCTACAGAACGTTGTTGGTGGATCCACAGTAGATTCATCCTAGAACTACAAGAGATCATCCATAGACCCTGTAGGTTTAGTTATTCACTTTATATCCAGAGAAGATCATCATTGTAGAAGATCGTCAGTAGATCTTCAATGAATCCAAACAATATCCTGATTTGATCTGTAGAAGGTTCTTGGTGAGGTTAGAATAAAATGTTTCTAAGCATCCACAGAAGGTTCTCAGTGGATCCTCATGTTTAAGATTTCTTCTGTTTGACTCGTATTAATAAAGTTTCCATCTTAAATATTCTGGAGTTTGTGTGTGATTGTATCCGTGCAGCAAGAAAGGACAAAACCCTGACCTCTGACCCCTGACCTCTGACTCCTCACCTGGTACCATCAGTACCTGTATTAGATGGAGGCAGAGGACGACGGAGTGATTCACTAAAGAAAAAGAGAAGAATCTTGTTAAAAACTGAAGAACTGATTGAACCTCATACAGACGATCACCCTGATCAATGATAAATCAATAAACCTGTTCTCATTGTACTGACAGTCCCAGTTCTTCTGGTTCTCTTTAGTCATTTTGGTTCTTCTAATTTAAATCACTCTGATCAATAAACCTGCTCTGATCGTACCCTGACGGTCATGACTCTCTGGGTTCTTCCGGTTCTTCTGTTTCTTTTGGTCCTCCTGGTTCTCTCAGTTTTCCTGGTTCTTCTGTTTCTCTATGTTCTCCTAGTTCTCCTGGTCCTGCTGGTTCTCTCAGTTCTCCTGGTCCTCCTGGTTCTCTCAGTTCTCCTGGTTCTTCTGTTTCTCTATGTTCTCCTAGTTCTCCTGTTCCTCCTGGTTCTCTCAGTTCTCCTGGTTCTCTATGTTCTCCTGGTTCTCTCAGTTCTCCTGGTTCTCTCAGTTCTCCTGGTTCTCTATGTTCTCTTGGTTCTCCTGGTTCGGTCTGATGTACTTTTCTTGCTTATTTTGTTGTCTCACAGACTAATTATTGATGGACAGGAGGTCTCTCTCTGTCTGTGTTGCTGTGAACAGAAACATTGAGACAGTTGTCACGTCACAAACCTGAAGAGATGTCGTGATCTTTACACTGCAAACAAGCAACAGGCAGGTTTATATGACCTAAATAAAAAGGTCATCATAAAAAATATGTTAAACTACTAACTAACAGTAATATGTCATTTCTGCCAATAGGGGTCTCTATCAAAACAAAACAAAAGATGTTTACAGAGTGTTCAGAGCCTCCAGCTGTGGAGGAGAGTCGGTGCAGATCCAGACCTCCTGGAGGAATAAACACCTGGAGTCTCATCAGATTCTGCTCTGATCCGGAGATGTTTACTGACAGGAGGAGCGCTCAGAGATTACTTCTGAACTTTTGTGATTAAACAGTGGATTCATCTTCACTCCTGTTTATCAACCTGACTGCAGCAGTGATCCGGAGGTGTGCTGTGGCTGTTCAGAGCAAATGAAGGCAAATGATCCTGTGGGTCGAACTAGCTTCTCTGGTGGCGATCACACCTTTAACTAACCAACACTGCTGATGAAAATCTCTCTGATGTGACTCAGACGAGGTCACGTCTTCATGTTTTATTCATGATGAGTCTCCTTCGATGAGTTTCCTTCCCTGGAGGACAGGAGGAGGAAACTTCTGTCTCTGCTCTGAACATTGTTGGAAACATTTGTGATAATGTAAGAATACAACTCAACCAGGGTTTTATAATATCTATCATATCATTGAAATAAACAACTATGTATAATTAAGAATGTATCGTTAATTCAACTTTAGTTAAGTTATTTCACCATTAACGAGCAATGAAATGCTTTATAAACTATTTATTAGCAATTGTTTATTGATAGTTGCAGTTGATGTTGATGATTCTGTAAATGGTTCATAAACACTGTGAAGTTCATCTAGAAACATCATCTGGACGGTCATGCAACTGATGTTTCCAATCTTTACAACTGTTTTATGAATGTTTTATGAACCATTTAATTGTACTGAACTACATCTAATGGATTATAAATGTACCATTTATTAATGATGGTTATTTTATTTTTTTTTGACATTTTCTCCTTTATTTGGTTTCACATCTTCACAACCATTCAATATTCATCTTTAGATATGACCTGACATAGAGAGAACCATTTTCTCAGTTTTTTTTTAACACAAAACAAAACAAACAGAACAAACAGAACAAACAAAACAAACAAAACAAACAGAACAAACAAAACAAACAGAACAAACAAAACAAACAGAACAAACAAAACAAACAGAACAAACAGAACAAACAAAACAAACAGAACAAACAGAACAAACAAAACAAACAGAACAAACAAAACAAACAGAACAAACAAAACAAACAGAACAAACAGAACAAACAACAGAACAAACAAAACAAACAGAACAAACAAAACAAACAGAACAAACAAAACAAACAAAACAAACAGAACAAACAAAACAAACAGAACAAACAGAACAAACAGAACAAACAACAGAACAAACAAAACAAACAGAACAAACAGAACAAACAAAACAAACAGAACAAACAGAACAAACAACAGAACAAACAAAACAAACAGAACAAACAAAACAAACAGAACAAACAAAACAAACAGAACAAACAAAACAAACAGAACAAACAGAACAAACAGAACAAACAAAACAAACAGAACAAACAAAACAAACAGAACAAACAAAACAAACAGAACAAACAGAACAAACAGAACATGGGGTTGGGGTTAATTCATGTTGCTGGAGCCTCATTGAAAAGGAAATTATTTCCATTACAAAGATTTCACAGATAATATGGTACCAGCTCTCTTCAGGTGGGGCATTCGGCTGGAGCCACTTCCTTGTAATTGGTTTTCTAGCAGCAACACTTCGGATACCAAATAAGTGTTTTGTTTTAATATTTGTAGAAGTTGAACATAAAAGGCCAAAAAGGAGTTCATCCCATTTAAATTGAACTTTTGTCCCAAATATAGTGACTAATTCTGAATGAATCTTAAGTCAAAAGGCCTTTACGTTTGGACCGGCCCATAACAAGTGGTACTGGTCGGCTTCCTGGGAGCCACAGCTCCTCCAGCAGCTGGAGCTGCCTCAGTGATGAGACTTCTGAGCAGCTGTAACAAAAAACCTACAAACTCTCTTCCAGCCGAACATCCTCCATGAGACGGAGCTCGATATCCTCCACTGAAGTTCACAATGTTCCTTCCAAACTTCTTCTGAGATACAACTGTTAGTTTCCCATTTGTGTTTTATACGGTGGAGCTTGTTAACTTCTGAGTCCTGTAAAGTCTTGAAATACTTTATTCCCTGAATCTGTTTTATAGGCACTAATAAGAACCTTCAATAAGATATCTTCAAATGCCTTTTTACCCTGCAACATAAAGCTGTTAATATGGTGACGTACCTGAAGAAATCTAAAGAAGTCACCATTATTTAATCCATGTCGTCTCTTCAGTGCCTGAAGGTCACTCAGTGTCCTCTGATTGAAAAAGGTCCAATATGAGGAGAGGCCTCGCTGAGCCCGTCCCTTATAACTCACATCCAGTTTGTTTGGGATAAAATCAGGGTCATGGGACCGATTCAGAACCTTAATCTCTTCAAACAGACCGTTTCTGTTAATAACATTTAGCCAAATTTTCAGAGATAAATTAATCCATTTATTGCCTGTTTCCATTAAATCCTCAGTAAGTCTTTTATCCCCTCAGCGAGCCTGAATTGGATCAGCTCCGGACATTTTCTCTTCAATTTCTTTCCATCTCGCCTGGTAGTCGTGATCGTGCCGATATAAAGTAGTCCTTCAGGCTGGGGAGTGGAAGTCCTCCCTCGTGTTTCATCAACTGAAGAGTTTGAAATCTTGTCCTTGTTTGTTTCCCTGCCAGATGTATCTGGATAACAGTTTATCCCCTTCATTGAGTTGTTTATCTGTTATTTCAATTGGGACAGTCTGAAACAAATATAACACCCGAGGCAGTATATTCATTTTTACTGACTCCATCCGTGACTCAAAACTTAATACTGGGATTAATGTCCACCTCCTTACGTCTTCCTTTATCTTTTGTCTTAACAAGTTCAAATGTAAATCATACACATTGGTCAGCTCTTTCGGGATGTTTACTCCCAGATATTTAATATGATCCAGATCCCAATTTAATTTGATCTTGGAGCTGATGATCTGTCTCGGTCTATCGTTGAAACTTAAATGTGCAGTTTGTATCCTGATACAGAGCTGAAGCCGTCCAAAAATGACAACATTTTCAAAACTGAACACTCTGGGCGAGACAAGGAGACTAAAACATCAAATAAGGAGCTGTTGTGTTCTTGGCCGAGCTTTGTAATGTCTGTAATATTATTATCCTGAGTGATCCGCTGACTTAGTGCTTCGATAAAAACTGCAAACAGTAACGGACGCAGTGGACGGACCTGTCCGGTCCCTCTCTCCAGGCCAGATGAGTTTGATACTGCTCCGTTTATTTTGACTCTTGCCTTTGGGTTATTATATAAGGCTTTAATAGTTTTAATAAAGGTCTGATGAAATTCAAATGTTCCTAATACACTATACAAGAACTCCCAGCTGACTCGATCGAAAGCCTTTTCTGCATCGAGGCTCTGCTGAAGTTTATTTTTTGTGTTCTGTGACGTGTAGCGTTCGGCGAATGTTATCTTGTGTCTGTCTTTGCTGGATAAAGCCTGTCTGGTCTAGACTTATTATCTGGGGGAGGATTTCTTCGAGTCTTTTTGTCAAAATGTGTGTGAAGATTTTGTAATCCTGATTGAGAACACTAACTGGACGATAACTTCCACACTCAGTTTGTCTTTCCCTCTTTTGGTATCAGAGATCACTGCATCTCTGCAAGGAGGAGTTCTGCCAGTGTGAACAACGCGGTTACGTGTCTTCATCAGTGGGATCAGCAAATCTTCCATTTCTTTGTACCACTCCGAAGAGAAACCATCGGATCTGCTGTCTTATTGGGTTTAAATATGATATTGGCTTTTTAATTTCTTCATCTGTGATTTCTTCAATTAAACCTTTATTTTGTTCGTCCCCCACCTCAGGTAGTTATCAGGTCTAAGAAAGCTTCCGTCTTTGTTTCATCTGCTTTAGTTTGTGTGTATAAACTTTTATAAAAAGTTTCAAAAGATTGCTGCATATCTTTTCTATTATATTGAATGGAATTTGTTTTAGGGTCCTTTATTTTATGAATTGTGTTTTCAGCTTGTTGCTTTTTTAATTTGTAAGCTAGCAATGTCGCTGACTTTCCCGATTCATAATATCTTAGTTTCAGAAGGATCATCTTTTTCTAATGTCGTTTGAGTAGATTTCATTCAATTCACTTTTTTTTGTCCATTTCTCTTTTTTTGCCTGATTCAGTGTATTTTCATGTGTTCTCTAATATTTGTAATTCTTCTTGCAGCTCCAATGTTTCTATTCTGTTTATTTCATTCAGAGCAGGAGTCCATCATCTTCCCCGAGAACCGCTTTGCAGGCGTCCCACAGAATCGGTGGGTCACTTCACCATTATCGTTTTCGTCCAGGTATTCTTTCATATCCATCCTTATTTGCTGTCTCCTTTGATTCAGGATCTCTGTGTTTAATCTCCAAATAGTATCTTCTTTTCAGAACTTATATATATATATATAAGTCCATAACAATTGGGCTGTGATCTGACAAGTCCATTGACCCTATCTCGCAATTTATCACTCTAAATAAACCTCTTTGAAGCGTAAGGAAATAGTCGAACACTATGCGGGTGAGAAAAAACAGTATAGTCCCTTTTTGTAGTGTTCAGATCGTTCGGGCCGTCGGAGAGTCCCAGCTCCTCCATCCTTCATTTTAGATTTTTGGTAGTTTTCTTCTCTCCTGCATAAAAAGGTTTCGATGCGTCCAGAGTCTGGTGAAGTCTGACGTTAAAGTCTCCCCCACAGATTACGACACCCTGAGCCTCACAGCGAACCAACTCAAACGTGTTTGTAAAATTTCCATTCAGATCCTGGAGGAGCATAAACATTTAATAAAGTAACCAGAACATCTTGCAGACATCCGTCTCTGTCTTTCTTTTCATATGTGCACTTACAATGTAATTTGTTGTAAATTCAAAGTGTTACCCCTCTGTTGAACCCTGACTGCAGGAGGATGAATATTGGTTAAATCTCCATCGCTTAAGTTTTTGTGTTCTGATTCTGTTAAATGGGTCTCTTGTAAGAGAGCTACGTCCACCCCCTCCTTCTTCAATTTTGTCACCACCTTGCTCCTCTTGATTGGATTTCCTGACCCGTTGACATTGTATGTGAGTTTTTTAGTTGACTTCATACTTTGGTTCTTTGTTTTAAGCCCCTGTACGCCACCTGGTGCCGTAACGAACAACAGCACCAACTACGAGAAAAACAAAACCGTCACCTGGATCACATCTTTAATGGCCTCCTGACTCTGATGGGATGTGAGCACAGAGGGAAGGTCTCTTCCTGCTGGCAGCGACAGAGGGCCCTCTTCAGCCTTCCAGCTGATAGGTAGGTCCATGGTGTAGAGGGGGTCCCGACCACAAAACCTGTCCTCCATATGTCCTTACTCTCATCTTGTTGATGAAATCAATGTCATGTAGGGGAACATGTTTGATAATTGGATCTGTCCACTAACATTATTCACCGCACTGTGAAAGATAAGTAAAGAATGTTATAAAGCCTGGAGTCGCCATGTCCGCCGTGGCTTCTTCAGCCGGGTTGTAAATCACTCTGTCTGAAACCTTATATTTCTTTCCTTCAGCAAAGCTTTGGCCTCTGCATGCTCCCTCCGGTGTGTAGTCCTGGTCCAGATGAATCCCTTCTTCTGCCAGGTTATTAATGACCTCCTCCTTCATTCTGTAGCTTGAGAACTTGACCACGGTTGATCTTGGCGGGGCTTCAGTCGGAGGTTTCGGGGCGAGTGCCCGGTGTGCTCTCTCCATATTTAGCGCAGTAGAAGGAGGGAGCTCCAGGCCTTTCAGCAGCAGATCTTCCACAAAGTAATCACTGATGCCTTCTTTCTTCAGCTCCTTCTTCTACCATCATGTATTCTGACATTATCACGACGTGCCCCTCTAGATCAGTCAACTTGGCCTCTGTTTGTACCTGAAGCTTCACCAGCTCCGATCAAACATCCTCTGATGGCTGGATTCCTCCGCTTCTTCCGTAAATTCTGCCGACGTCCTCTCTAAAGCCGTTTAGTTGCTGACTGGAGTCCGTCCTGAGTTCTGGTAGTTCTTTCAGTATTACGACCAGGTTAGACTCACAGGTTGGTCCCGACTCGCCGTCCGGCTGCATATTGGTCTCCATGTTGCTAATGCTACTAGCTTGCGGCGGTTGACCTTTTTCTTCGTCGTCGTGTTTCTTACTTGGTGCGAGTATTTTCTTCCCCTTTCTGATGGGCATAGTCACTCGCCCGCTGGGACTAATCTTGCTTTGACTTTTCTTTTATTAAATTGGAGTTTTATTGAGCATCTTTTGAATGAAGTCTGTGAGCGTCGTGTCTGAACTTGTTTCAGAAGTAAAAGTACTGCATCCCAAGAGTTACTGTAATAAAAGTATAAAAGTACTCGCCACAGAAACACGTGTCCTCTGACTCTTATATTATTTTATTATTATGTTGAAGCTCATTTAAATATCATTAAAGGTGCAATATGTAAGATTTTTTAGTTTAAACATTAAAAAATGAACAAAGTGAAGAAACAACAGTTTGTTTTATGTTCTGTGAGGTAGAGAAGTCTACTGACGTTAGCATGCTAACCTGTTAGCCACAGGGATGAAACCCCTCCAAAGCTCCCGTCTTGTCCTGGCCGACTAGCTGCGCGGCTAACTGAGCTAACAGTAGCTATGGTCATGGATGTATAAACAGAATACAGTTAGCAGCAGTTAGCAGTTACTCTGTAATACGCTGCCCCCTGTTGGTTTGGAGTATAAATTCAACAGGTGGCCAATTCTCACGAGGGCTGTCAACGAATATTCTCAATTCGAATATATATTCGAATATTTTAAAAAAACGGAGATTCGATTGTGAAAATTAATATTCGACTGTGGAAAAAAAACACATCAGGCGCACTGCATGACGGGTCAGGGACAGGTCACTCGCACAGCGCCACTCACGGCTGAAAGTGAGACGCGACAAAAACCGTGGCAGACGCAGATGGCAGAGACAAAACGGTGCAGGCCATTAGTTCATTTACTTATCTTGTAATGAGTAGTATGTTTTCAAAGACGCGTTAAAACTAAATAAAAATACCTACACAAGAAGTTATGTGTCGTTGTATTAGTTTGTCCTCCTGTTATTGACATAATGCGCAAATCTAGATATTGGAATGGTTCGACCCCATGTGTTTTTATTAGAGGGAATATTCGGACGTCATTTTGGAGCAATTTTGACAGCCCTAATTCTCACATACTGCACCTTTAATTAAAATTAATTTAACATGAAAAACATGTAAAATACATTTAATATAAAAAGATAAAAACTGTAGTTTAATTATAAAAATAGTATTTCACGGGATGATTTTAGGCCCCAGTGATAAAATACAAACGTTTTAATGATTTTTGTTTCACTGAAAGGTGAATAAAGCTGTTAGATAAATGTAATGGAGTAGAAGTACAGTATTTCTGTGAGATGTAGTGGAGTAGAAGAAGAGAGTGGCAGAAACAGACAGTACTTGAGTAAAAGTACTTAGTTACATATAAACACGTAGTTTCCTCTGTTGTTTGGAGAATCATCGACGGTTCAAGTCTCAGAAAACAGGATTTTATTGGAGTTCAAACTTTTTTATGGCAACAGAGAAACATTCACTTTAAAACACGTGTTGCTCCTTTAACAGAAGAAACAAAGTTCTGTCAACACGTCACACGACCCATCTGATCCGACCCGTCTCTCAGTCCTGAACCAGAGTCGGTCCAGCCTGTTTTGTCGTCCAGCATGAAGCGCGTGGTTCTCTCCGTCAGCTTCGGGTTCATTATCACCGTGGCAACCAGTGTTTGTGTGTTAACATGGCCGCCGTCACAGCGGCGGCGTTCAGGAGTCCGTTTGTCTCCTCGTGTCATCAACATGCCGACCAATACAGGAAGTCAAACAAATTCAAAAATAAAAGCACACAGTTTCCCTTTGTGACGAGCAGAGAGACAGGCAGAGGGACAGACAGAGAGACAGGCAGAGGGACAGGCAGAGGGACAGGCAGAGGGACAGACAGGCTGAGAGACAGGCAGAGAGACAGACTGAGAGACAGACAGGCAGAGGGACAGACAGAGAGACAGGCAGAGGGACAGGCAGAGAGACAGGCAGAGGGACAGACTGAGAGACAGACTGAGAGACAGACAGGCAGAGGGACAGACAGAGAGACAGGCAGAGGGACAGGCAGAGAGACAGGCAGAGGGACAGACTGAGAGACAGGCAGAGAGACAGGCAGAGGGACAGGCAGAGGGACAGACAGAGAGACAGACAGAGACAGGCAGAGAGACAGACAGAGAGACAGACAGAGACAGGCAGAGAGACAGGCAGAGAGACAGGCAGAGGGACAGACAGAGAGACAGGCAGAGGGACAGACAGAGAGACAGGCAGAGAGACAGGCAGAGAGACAGACAGAGAGACAGGCAGAGAGACAGACAGAGACAGGCAGAGAGACAGACAGAGAGACAGACAGAGACAGGCAGAGAGACAGACAGAGAGACAGGCAGAGGGACAGACTGAGAGACAGACTGAGGGACAGACTGAGAGACAGACTGAGAGACAGACAGGCAGAGAGACAGGCAGAGAGACAGACTGAGACAGGCAGACAGAGAGACAGAGAGGCAGGCAGACAGACAGACAGACAGACAGACAGACTGAGAGGCAGACAGAGGGACAGACAGAGAGACAGACTGAGAGACAGACTGAGAGACAGACAGACTGAGAGACAGACAGGCAGAGAGACAGGCAGAGAGACAGACTGAGACAGGCAGACAGAGAGACAGACTGAGAGACAGACAGAGAGACAGACAGACTGAGAGACAGACAGACTGAGAGACAGACTGAGAGACAGACAGACTGAGAGACAGACAGAGGGACAGGCAGAGAGGCAGGCAGACAGACAGACAGAGAGACAGGCAGGCAGACAGACAGGCAGGTGAGAAGCAGCTCTTCGCCCTCCTCGTGGTAATAATAAGCAGCATATAAACATGATAAATGGTTTATAACAGCTGTCACGTTTCTTTTAAACACTTTTTAAACTATAAAATAAAGATTTTGGATCAGAAACGTTTGTCTGACGTTTGTCTGACGTTTGTCTGACGTCAGAACCTCGGTGTGGATCAGTTCTCTGCAGGTCGCCACTCTGATTTTATTGCTTCATCTAAAGATTGGATCATTCAGCCGGTGCTGATTCTTCATGACGGTGACGGGTCTCAATTTAAAGACCTTGAAAACATTCAAGCTTTTTCAAGGATTTCCAGCACCGTGTGAACCCTGCGCGTAGCTGCAGGATGTTTGTTCTCACTCCTCGTATCCGTGTCCCGATCCATTCTCTGACACTGATTATCTGCCGACACCGACCCTGAACCAATACTCACTGAGCTGTGATCGGATCAATAACGGCTGCAGAGTCCGACTCGCTCACTGATTGTCTCATCAATGGACCAGAAAGGTTCTGATCTGATCCACTTCAAAATAAATGTGAAGCTCCGGACGTCTCAGAGTTCTAACTGTTAAACACTGATTCAGTTTGATTATAAACCATTTATTACATGATTATTGATTATTGACCACAAATAAAGAGACTGAGAGGATCAGCTTTAACAGCAGCTCAGTGTGTGTGTCCGTGTGTGTGTGTGTGTGTCCGTGTCCGTGTGTCCGTGTGTGTGTGTGTGTGTGTGTGTGTGTCTAGTGAACCTGGACTCTACAGTCAGTTGAAGGAGTCCGACTCATCTGTGTTTGATTCATAATCCTGATCATCTGACCCGCCAGCCGGACCTCTGACCCCAGTCCAGTCTGCTCCAAAACCAGCTCATAGACCAAGACCTCCAGCAGTTCCAGTCCAGTCCAGAACGGCCCATGTCCCGTGGTCCTGGTCCGGTCGGATCAGCGCTGCCCGGTGTACGCTCTGAACCAGGAAGTGACGGAGGCAGCAGCAGACGAGATCATCCCTCCGGTGTTAGCAGACGGCTGGGACACCTGCAATGCACTCTGGGAAAGATCCATGGACTGGAGGAGGTGGAGGAAGAGGAAGAGAAGAGGAAGAGGAAGAGGAAGAGAAGAGGAAGAGGAGGAGGAAGAAATGTTACATAAATATATGAATCATTTTTCTTCCATCTTGTCATCTGAATGTTTGTGTTTGATTCTGATGAAGTCAGAACTGAAACAAAATGGACTCAGTGAATGAAATAAACGTCACTGAACACTTCTGGACTCATTCACCTGTTAATTACTGTCCCGCCCCGCCCCGCTGTGATTGGCTCTTAGTGACAACGCCTTCGTTCATACCTGTGATGGGATGTCACAGAACCGTGGACTGGGCACCGTCTCCCAGTCCGTCCCCAGGTCCGTCTCCTCGTCCGTCACCGCCTCGTCTCCGCTCTCCTCGGCCGGCCCCGCCGCCTCCGGCTCCACGAACTCCATCGACTCCTCCAGGTCAGCGCTCACCTCGAAGGGGCCGGTCCTGGACCAGAACCAGAACCAGAACCAGAGCCAGAGCCAGGGGCAGAGACAGGGGCAGAGACAGGGGCAGAGACAGAGACAGAGAGCAGTCAGATAGAAATCAAACAGCTGCAGGTTAACGTCTGAGTTTATACAGACAGAGAGACGTGTCCTCACCTGCCCAGGTTGTCGTTGTCGGGGGAAACCAGGAACATGATGTTCCTCAGAGTGTGATGGGGGTGGAGCTTCTCACTGTCCACATGCTGCACACACACACACACACACACACACACACACACACACACACACACACACACACACACACACACACACACACACACACACACCTGTCGTTGCATCATGATTCTTGTTTTACTAAATTCTGATTGGACAAAATCATTTTCCAACAGAGCCACACCCCCAAAAACCAGAGAGAGGAAGAGACACACATAATTAAGTGTCTGCAGAAAGTGTGTGTGTGTGTGTGTGTGTGTGTGTGTCACCTGGGAGAAGCACAGGTGGAGGATGTTGGTGTTGAGTTTGCTCAGCGCTCTGGTGAAGCGGTACCGGCTCAGATTCTCTCCACAGAACTCACTGAGGATCAAACATGAGACGTGTTAAAGAGGCGGCGCTCTGGTTTCCTGACGCCATCCCGTCAGTGAAGGCAGCAGCAGGTGTGTCTGTCTCACCTGTTGCAGAGCTTCTTGGGCAGGTTGACGTCCAGGATGTGAGACAGGATGGTGACGAGCTGCGTGGCGTAACAGAGGGCGGCGCTGATGGTGTGAGCCGGGTTGATGTGGTCCAGCTCTGCAGAGGTCAGAGGTCATGCAGACAGGAAGTCAGTTTTATCTCTTTAGTGTCAGTACTTTTACTGCAGTAAAGTATCCGAGTACTTCCTCCTCACCCGGGCCCTGATTGGTGCTCTTCTCCTCCACCCAGCTGTAGTAGGCAGAGCAGTCTCCGTTGCTGGGCAGGGTGACGGGGGGGCCCGTGATGCTGATGCTGGTCTCTCCGTTCTGGTCGTCCCAGATCCAGCGTCCCGACAGGTAGGTGGTCCTCCGAGCCTCGGCCAGCTCGCTCACCGTGCTCGACGTCAACGCCGGGTCGCACTCCGCCACCACGTCCGCGGGGTCTCTGAGGGACAGACGCAGGGGCAGAGGACGCGTCAGTACGAGGACGAGGTTTAAGATTCTGTGAATCCTCAGAACTGAACAACAATCAGAACAAGAGACACAAACACAGAAACACTTCACATAAACATCAGTGTTCACACACGTTATTAATAATCCATCTGTTTCTGCCGATTATCCTGCGAGCAGACCGAGTGTCTGTGTGACTGAATCAATCAGTGATCAGTGAAGCCGCTCAGGACCAAACACTCTGATGAAAAGCTGCATTTTAAATCTCAGTATCTGTTTCTGAATGAACAGACAGATTATCTGCTGTCAGATGGAAACAAAACATTTCTCTCATCTGTCTCAACTTAATCAGGAGACAAAGACTGATTTAAAAAAAAATTTTAAATCACAAAAACAGTTGATTGACAGACGAGAGCAGCCTCACGCCACCGTCCCGTCTCCAGGACGACCACGTCAGATTGTGTTGATCTATGTTGATGATTTTATAAGAGAAGAGAAGCGAGTTCAGGTCGTCCTCAGAGAGGATGAAGATGGTGTCCGTCTGTGTCAAACACCTCATCACAGGTGAGTTAATGATGTCACTGAGTGAATGACAGGTGAGCCGATTGTGTCTGTAGATGGAAGAGAATCTAAAAAGAGTCTTTGTAAAGTTGGAACTACAGTTTTTACTGTGAACAAATGAGGCCGACCTTAAAACAGCTGTTTTAAGAATGGAGTCTGGTTGAGCAGTGTTTCAGTGGACAGAGCTCCAGGAGCTGTTTTAATGTTAATAACACATAAATGAATGATGATGAAGCTTAAACAGCATGAAGTCACGCTGTCACCTCCTCTCAGCTCAACACAAACACATGTAATCAGATTACAATAAAGAGTCTTAATGAGCTGGACATGTAATTAAGTATCTGTGTGTCAGGTCGGTCCACTGTGACGAGACAGACACACAGACAGACA
Organism: Pagrus major; assembly: GCF_040436345.1. Taxonomy (NCBI): domain Eukaryota; kingdom Metazoa; phylum Chordata; class Actinopteri; order Spariformes; family Sparidae; genus Pagrus; species Pagrus major. The sequence continues at coordinate 548,900 of NC_133230.1, forward strand.
GAGAGACATCACCTGTGTGTCTGTGTGTGTGTCTCATGTTGTTAACCTGACAGATTTCCTGTCAGACACACGTTGACAGGAGGACAAAGAACCTGATTGGCTGCTGTGGTGTCGTAGCTTCAGTGGATCACAGCATGTCGAAGTTGCTGTGACGGTTCAGAATGTTTAACAGAGTCAGAACTGACATTTAAATGTTATTTATCAGGATCATGGTGTAAAATACTGACTGTAACTTTCTGTCTCAGACTGAAACACGTCAACAACCAGCAGCTTCTCCTGCTTCTCCTCCGTCATCAGGTCACCTGTGACCAGCCTCACCTGCTGCCCTGCTTCTCCTCCTGCGTGGGGAAGATGTGCGTGGTGAGCTCCAGGATGTGTTCTCGTCTCAGAGCTGCCAGCTGACTCAGTCGGCTCGTCAGCTCGCGGCTGCGTCTCTCCAGCAGCTCCCCCAGACGACGGTTGTGACGCTCGATCTTGTCCCGTTTCTCCTGGTGCCGCCCGGCCCGACGCTGCAGCCGCTGACTCTCCTCCTGAGAGCGCAGGAGCAGCTCCTTATCTGCAGGAGGAGGAGGAGAAACCATCACTGCAGAAGCATCCTCAGGTGTTTATGAAGAACAAAGTACTCTAGTTTCTCTGACTGACAGTAAATGTGTCTCCAGCAACAGATTTTACCAAAGAGTTTCTGAATCTGTTCTGACAAACACTGAAATCACATGACTGATCAGCTGTTTCAGCTCCAGAGGAGAAGAAGATGGAGGAGGAGGAGGAGGAGGTGGTTTGCCATCGGCGTCTTCCCAGATATTTCCATGAGATTACCCTTCCTGGATTAAATCCTTCTTCTTCTCTGAGGTTTGTTGGCGGCTGTCAAACCTCGACTTCTTCTACTCTGGTTATTACAGACGTGCATCATGTTCCTCGGCGTTCTGCTGGAGGTGAACTTCACTGTTTTGTATCCTGACACATGAACACACATCGACTTAAACCCTGCAGACACTCACCGCTCTTCACCTCCTCGTTGCCCCCGGCAACCGCCTCCTTCAGCTGCTCGATCTTCATCTTACAGGACATGATCTTCCATTTCTGAAGGAAACAGCAGCGCATCACTTTATTCTGTCTGATCCAGTCATCACTTTAAATACAGACAGGAAGTGACGAGAGAAATATGAACCCGTCGTATCTTCAGTCATCACTGGACTCAAATCTTCTGTTGTAACAGCTGATAAGTTCATTTATAGAAGTGAAATATTTTACTTTGAAAATCATCTGAATGCAACTTTCAAGTTTAGAAAAGTGAAAAACTTTATTCAAATTTAGTCGAAACATCAGACTGTCAGGTGACTTCCTGTCGGTCACATGATGTAACGACCTGAACACTTTAATTCTCTTTTTAAATTAATCAACCTGAAAAAAAGAGACAGAACTTTAACAGACTAACTCTCTGCAAGTTACACTGAGCAGAATAAAAAACAGAGATGTCTTTAATAAGTTAAATAAAATCAGGTATTCAGTTGCTCATAAAATGAATTTTAAATGGCTTCTCTTTGGTCAAAGAGGTCAAAGGTCCTCGACTGTCCGACAATAACTCCGGTGAAACCAAACACAGACGTCCGTCACTGTTTCATGCTGAACAGTTAACTCACCATCTCATCCGCCTGCAGCTTCCTGTCCATGGACTGGATCACTCTGAGGAGACGAGTTCATGTATCAGCCAAACAGAAACACCTGAGCACTACATGTGGAGGTTTATCTGTTTGTATCTTCATGATGTTTCACCTGTGTTGCAGCTGCTCCTTTTCCTCCTGCAGCTTCTTCAGTCGCTCCAACTTTTCAATATATCTGCAATAGAAGCATTATAATTAAATAAACAGCTGAGAGGATGTTCAGTTTGTGTTTGTGTGTCTGCTGCTGCTCTGAACAGTCTGAACAACTGGTGACATGAAACTATGAGGTCAAAGTTATTTTGGGTTTTCACATGTTGTGTAACTGCAGCAGGAGCTAGCTGAGCTAACAGCAGGAGCTAGCTGAGCTAACAGCAGGAGCTAACTGAGCTAACTGAGCTAACAGCAGTTACACAGACTGTAGCTGCAACAGACCCCAGCAGAGATAACTGAGGGTTAGCTAGCTGCTAATGCTAACTAGCACAAACTGATGATGACTCAGTGTAGCTTACTACCTGATCACTCATCAATAACCAACTAATTAAGATTCCTTGTTTCAGTGTAGCAGTACAACTGTTGTTTGTTTTAAACTAAAGATTTTACTGAATCTGCCCGTTTGTGAATCTGACGTTAGCAAGAGAATCCTGTAAAAACACACAATTAAAGCTTAAGTTGGATTTTACAGATGACAATTAAAAGTATAAAACACAAAATATTTATTGTCTTTATCAGGATGATCCCCTTTTTAATTCGGCATGTGTGTTTTATACTTATTAGCAGTTATGTGGACTCGGAGCCGGCCTTATCACGGTGCACCTGTCAGTCCCGCTCCTGACTTCCACCGGAACATCTGCGCCTCGTCGTTAATAAAGACGTAAATAAATAAGAAACCGTTAAAGAATTGTTGGTGTCAGAGTTGCTTTAATAAACAAATACTGATGCCGAACTGTAAAGTAGGATTCATATTCTTATTCCAACAAGTTATAAAACCTGTTTGCGTTTTGTGTTTGCGGAAAATTTAAGGCCGCTGTAAAAATACCAAATGTGGCTATGAAGTCTGGCATTAACAGTGAAGCACAGACTGATATCTGGAGGATCCGGTCCCAAACCTTTCAGTGTTCCTCCCGTCGAAGTACACGAAGTCCCCGGCCTGGACGCAGCGGGCGCAGGTCAGCCTGCGGCGGGAGGTGCTGCACAGCGGGCACCGCTCCACCGCCACGTACAGACCCTCCGCGTCGTCCACCGACTCCACCATCACACAGCCCGGGGCGGGGTGAGCCGGGTGGGGGTGACAGGGGCGGAGAGGCGGCCTCCCCCCTGAGTGAGGACCGGAGGATGAAGCAGCACGGTCCGGGCCGAGCGGTGGGAGTCCCGCGGAGGACGCCATGGAGGAGGAGTGCTAAGAGCTAACTGAGCTAACAGCAAAGCTAACGTAAACGCTAGCTTTATGAAGCTAACACCAACCAGCGGCCGGACCCGGCGCTCTCTACCGCTCCACGAGGCTCCAGTCCCGGCTGAGGGTCCTCGTGTTCACCGCTGTCATGTTTTAAAACGCTCCGAGAGGCGACGAGCCGACAAACAAACACTCCGATGTTTTTGTTTTGATGAGCAGACGATGAGTCCGCCACTTCCTGTAGTGACGTCAGGGTGTGGGCGGAGTCGAGGAAACTCCGCAGCTTCAATCACAACAACAACAAACAACAACAACAACACAAAAAAACCCAGAAACAAAAAAAAAAAACAATGAAAACAAAGCAAATAAACAATAAAAACAAATATTAGAAGATACTGTCATAATTGTAAAATAAGACAGTTTAGACTTAGTTATATTAAGTATCAGCTGATCAGGATAATGAGACGATAATGATGTCACACTTTGAGATGCTTCATGTTCTTACTGTATGATGACGTATGATGATGTATGATGATGTATGATGTATGATGATGTATGATGATGATGTATGATGATGTATGATGATGTATGATGATGTATGATGTATGATGTATGATGATGTATGATGATGTATGATGTATGATGATGTATGATGATGATGTATGATGATGTATGATGATGATGATGTATGATGTATGATGATGTATGATGATGATGTATGATGATGTATGATGATGTATGATGTATGATGTATGATGATGTATGATGATGTATGATGTATGATGATGTATGATGATGATGATGTATGATGATGTATGATGATGTATGATGTATGATGATGTATGATGTATGATGATGTATGATGATGTATGATGATGATGTATGATGATGTATGATGATGTATGATGATGTATGATGTATGATGATGTATGATGATGTATGATGTATGATGATGTATGATGATGATGTATGATGATGTATGATGATGTATGATGATGTATGATGATGTATGATGTATGATGATGTATGATGATGATGTATGATGATGTATGATGATGTATGATGATGTATGATGATGTATGATGTATGATGATGTATGATGATGATGTATGATGATGTATGATGATGTATGATGATGTATGATGATGTATGATGTATGATGATGTATGATGATGACGTATGATGATGTATGATGATGTATGATGATGTATGATGTATGATGATGTATGATGATGATGTATGATGATGTATGATGATGTATGATGATGTATGATGTATGATGATGTATGATGATGTATGATGATGTATGATGATGACGTATGATGATGTATGATGATGATGTATGATGATGTATGATGATGTATGATGATGTATGATGTATGATGATGTATGATGATGTATGATGATGTATGATGATGATGTATGATGATGTATGATGTATGAAGATGTATGATGTATGATGATGTATGATGATGTATGATGTATGATGATGTATGATGTATGAAGATGTATGATGTATGATGATGTATGATGATGTATGATGTATGATGTATGATGATGTATGATGATGTATGATGATGTATGATGATGATGTATGATGATGTATGATGATGATGTATGATGATGACGTATGATGTATGATGATGTATGATGTATGATGATGTATGATGTATGATGATGTATGATGATGTATGATGATGATGATGATGTATGATGATGTATGATGATGTATGATGTATGATGATGATGTATGATGTATGATGATGTATGATGTATGATGATGATGATGATGTATGATGATGTATGATGATGTATGATGTATGATGATGATGTATGATGTATGATGATGTATGATGTATGATGTATGATGTATGATGATGTATGATGTATGATGATGTATGATGATGATGATGTATGATGATGTATGATGATGTATGATGTATGATGATGTATGATGATGTATGATGATGTATGATGTATGATGATGTATGATGATGATGATGTATGATGATGTATGATGATGTATGATGATGTATGATGTATGATGATGTATGATGATGATGTATGATGATGTATGATGATGACGTATGATGATGTATGATGATGATGTATGATGATGTATGATGATGTATGATGTATGATGATGTATGATGATGTATGATGTATGATGATGTATGATGTATGATGATGTATGATGATGATGTATGATGATGTATGATGATGTATGATGATGTATGATGTATGATGTATGATGATGTATGATGATGTATGATGATGATGTATGATGATGTATGATGATGATGATGTATGATGTATGATGATGTATGATGATGATGTATGATGATGTATGATGATGTATGATGATGTATGATGTATGATGTATGATGATGTATGATGATGTATGATGTATGATGATGTATGATGATGATGATGTATGATGATGTATGATGTATGATGATGTATGATGTATGATGATGTATGATGATGTATGATGATGATGTATGATGATGTATGATGATGTATGATGATGTATGATGTATGATGATGTATGATGATGTATGATGTATGATGATGTATGATGATGATGTATGATGATGTATGATGATGTATGATGATGTATGATGTATGATGATGTATGATGATGATGTATGATGATGTATGATGATGTATGATGATGTATGATGATGTATGATGTATGATGATGTATGATGATGATGTATGATGATGTATGATGATGTATGATGATGTATGATGATGTATGATGTATGATGATGTATGATGATGACGTATGATGATGTATGATGATGTATGATGATGTATGATGTATGATGATGTATGATGATGATGTATGATGATGTATGATGATGTATGATGATGTATGATGTATGATGATGTATGATGATGTATGATGATGTATGATGATGACGTATGATGATGTATGATGATGATGTATGATGATGTATGATGATGTATGATGATGTATGATGTATGATGATGTATGATGATGTATGATGATGTATGATGATGATGTATGATGATGTATGATGTATGAAGATGTATGATGTATGATGATGTATGATGATGTATGATGTATGATGATGTATGATGTATGATGATGTATGATGATGTATGATGATGTATGATGATGATGTATGATGATGTATGATGATGATGTATGATGATGACGTATGATGTATGATGATGTATGATGATGATGTATGATGATGTATGATGATGTATGATGTATGATGATGTATGATGATGTATGATGATGATGATGATGTATGATGATGTATGATGATGTATGATGTATGATGTATGATGTATGATGATGTATGATGTATGATGATGATGATGATGTATGATGATGTATGATGATGTATGATGTATGATGATGATGTATGATGTATGATGATGTATGATGTATGATGTATGATGATGTATGATGTATGATGATGTATGATGATGATGATGTATGATGATGTATGATGATGTATGATGTATGATGATGTATGATGATGTATGATGATGTATGATGTATGATGTATGATGATGATGATGTATGATGATGTATGATGATGTATGATGATGTATGATGTATGATGATGTATGATGATGATGTATGATGATGTATGATGATGACGTATGATGATGTATGATGATGATGTATGATGATGTATGATGATGTATGATGTATGATGATGTATGATGATGTATGATGTATGATGATGTATGATGTATGATGATGTATGATGATGTATGATGATGACGTATGATGATGTATGATGATGATGTATGATGATGTATGATGATGTATGATGTATGATGATGTATGATGATGTATGATGTATGATGATGTATGATGTATGATGATGTATGATGATGTATGATGTATGATGATGTATGATGTATGATGATGTATGATGATGTATGATGATGATGTATGATGATGTATGATGATGATGTATGATGATGTATGATGATGTATGATGTATGATGATGTATGATGATGTATGATGATGTATGATGATGATGTATGATGATGTATGATGATGATGATGTATGATGATGTATGATGATGATGTATGATGATGATGATGTATGATGATGTATGATGATGATGTATGATGATGTATGATGATGTATGATGATGATGTATGATGATGATGTATGATGATGTATGATGATGATGTATGATGATGTATGATGATGATGTATGATGATGATGTATGATGCTGTATGATGATGATGTATGATGCTGTATGATGATGATGTATGATGATGTATGATGATGTATGTAATATTTAAGATGAAGTCACATCTGATTGATCCACTGAGTTTAAATCGTCAATATTAAAGGTTAACTTCACAATATTTTAATTAACGAGCCTGAAATATTAATGTGTGAATCAGAAGTAAAGAGTTTTCTGTGCAGCCATTTTGAAAAACTGACATTTATTATCAGTCAGGACGGTGAAACATCGAACAGAGACTCTAAAACAAACAGCTGACTCATCGGTCAGCAACAACTCAAAATAAACTGATTCCATCTTATTTACATATGAACAGGAAGTGACATCAGAGGCCGTCATCACTGTTTCCTGAAGCCTCTCAGGATCGGATAAATGTTCTCAAACGCCTCGTAGATCTCAGCTCGTTCTTTAGCTCCTGGAAATCAACATGCAGCCTTTTAATGATCACAGCACAATCACTTGAACGCAGCTCGATCTTTGTTCTGTTGGTGACACATCGGAACAAATAAAGTTACAGAGAGGAATTTAAACGTAGTTTTTAGTGTTCGCTGTCACTTTATAACCATGTTGAGTTTTATTACCAGTCAGAACGACTTTCCCCGACACAAAGATGAGCAGGACGATGCGAGGCTTCACCATGCGGTAGATGAGTCCTGGAAACAGCTCCGGTTCATAACTGACGACATCAAACACAAAAAGATCCATCAGCTGGTTCACATCAACATTCATCTCCAATCACAATCAACTGCTGATGACAGGAAGTGTTACCATTAAAAAACTGACATGTTAATGAATATGTCTTAGCTTTAGCTTACACTATGCTAACAGGAACCAGACACCTGTGATACCATTTACCAAACTTCACCTGTCAGAGACAAAACAATAAGATGTCAGATGATGTAATAAGCTACGATAGCTTCCTCCATTTTGGACTCTCCAGCTGTCCGTCCAATCAAACGTCAGGTCTGTCAGGACGTCAGGGTCACGGGTCAGTTTTCATAGTGGTCATTAACATCGTCACGCGATGCACTGCGGCCCAAAAATACTTTTTCTCATAAGCTTACACACTATTTTATCTCTATTCAAGTTAGCTGGGTGCTAAACAGGAAGTTAGCCGACTTGGTCAGCGGAAGTCTCTAGTGAGCGCGCTCTGTGGGCGGCACGACACAGACGGTCTGAGTATTTTCACATCCAGGAAGTCGAGATCTTTAGCTTCAAAACCCGACTATGCTAACTTCCTGTTGCACACAGCATATACAGTCTGTCTGAAGTAGCTAACTGCTAACTAGCTAACGGTCAACATCCAGAATTCAAGGCTGAAATCTGCGTTTCATTTACCTCAGGAGTCAAAACGACGTCACACCTGAGTACAACATGTTGGAAAAACAAGATGGACGCCTGCAGGAGCTCCTCTCAAGATTAGTTCTCCGTTCACCAAAGTTCAACACGACAGAGCGAGGCTAGCAGTTCCCCCTGCGTCCAGTCTTTGTGCTAAGCTAGGCTAACAGTGTGTGTGTACCTGCTGAACTGCTGGTGTGTGAGGACCAGTCCCTCCAGTCTGATGGGGAAACACACGTCGCAGCTCGCCACCATGTTCTGGATCTTAAAGTCCAGGAAGCGGGCGGGGAAGCCCAGCTTCTGCACCACCCGGGCGTACTTCCTGGCCGCCAGACGTGACTGCTCCTCACTGGGGGGGAGAGGAGGGTTACTGAAGGTTGTAGCTGAGCCACAGACTGACCCGTAAAGAAATATAACATAAATAAACAAACAGACCTCTTGGCTCCTGTACAGACCATCTTCCCAGAGCTGAAGATCAGCGCCGTGGTTCTCGGCTCTCTGATCCTCATGATGACCGCCGCAAAACGCTGAAACACGAGAAGTGAACTGAACGATGCTGGAAGCTTCTGACGCTAATTATTATTAATTACATTCATTAAAGTCTGTGGAGTCTTTAAACAGACTGACAGTCACAGCTGGACTCTGTACCTTCGGGTTGTACTCTGCGTTTCTGGCCTGCAGGGCGATGAACTTCAGATCCAGCGGACAGCCCAGGTTCACTGTGGAGACGATGTTCCTGCACACACAACAAAGTACCGGTACTACAGTACCAGTACTACAGAGGAGGTACCAGAACTATGAAGTATTAGTACTCCTCAGTAACTCACTGTAACTGTGGGATGATCCCTGACCTCTCAGTCACAGGGGTCATGGGGGTCATGGGGGTCATAGGGGTCATGGGGCAGAAGGGGGAGGCCCCTGTCCCCAGCATGGACGCCCCCTGCTGGGGGTCAGCTTCCGCTGCTGCTGCTGTGGAATCCTGGGAGTTGTAGTCCTGATGGATGCCGCTGTCCTGTGACACGTCCAGAGCTGCAGTCTGACTCTCTGAACAGGAAGTTGTTTCAGTGGTTAGACTTCATTTTATCCTCTGATTTCACTGACTGTCACATCTCCACCTTCTGTCTTCTGATCCAGATTAATTAGAGATGTTTGTTTGTTTATTACTTTGTAAAATGTCTTGTTTAATTACTGCTCTCAGTTTTGATTTTGTTTATTTCATATTCACAAATCAAAATCTACAAGCAACTCAAACATCCCTCAGCTACAGGACGGGGTCAGAGCCACTGTGAGCCATTACTATCAGCTGATCGTCTGTCAAACAAAATGTTTCTGAATGTACAAACAAAAAACTTTAAACCTATAAAACACCTGAAGCTTCAGTGTCAGTATTGATACCTGATGCATCTGTTTCAAAAAATCACTTTCATTCATAACAGTGATGTCACACCTGTGTCGTCATGACGACCGGGCTCTTCCTGCGTGCTGAGCTCATCAGGTAGGAAGCTGAGGTCCAGCTCCTCCCCCGGCTCTCTGCTAGGCCCCGCCTTCCCCGACAGGAAGGAGGGGTCTTCTTGGGTGGGGGCGGGGCTCTGGAGGCCAAGCCCCTCCCCCAAACTGAAGCAGGAGTCCTGCAGGAGAAAAACAAACAAGAAGATCCCACTTCATTATCTTCAACAAACATGTTCTGATGTTCATAACAATATTACTAAAAATAATACGTAAAAACTTTAATTGGATTTATATCATCAGACTGACATCATGTCACATGAACTTGTAAACGAGTGAATGTGTGGTGTGTTCAGGGTGATCGTGGATGTTTATCAGAGTTTGACTTGATTTGTTTTCGCTGCACTTTAATGTAAAGCTGGAGTTAATGAGCTGATGTCTCTTGTGGCAGCAGGTCCGTCTGCAGCAGGTTCGTCTGCAGCAGGTCCGTCTGCAGCAGGTCCGTCTGCAGCAGGTCCGCCTGCAGCAGGTTCGTCTACAGCAGGTCTGTCTTCAGCAGGTCTGGGTTCGTCTGCAGCAGGTCTGTCTTCAGCAGGTCTGGGTTCGTCTGCAGCAGGTCCGTCTGCAGCAGGTCTGGGTTCGTCTGCAGCAGGTTCGTCTGCAGCAGGTCCGTCTGCAGCAGGTTCGTCTGCAGCAGGTTCGTCTGCAGCAGGTCCGTCTGCAGCAGGTCCGTCTGCAGCAGGTCTGGGTTCGTCTGCAGCAGGTCTGGGTTCGTCTGCAGCAGGTCTGTCTTCAGCAGGTCCGTCTGCAGCAGGTCTGGGTTCGTCTGCAGCAGGTCCGTCTGCAGCAGGTTCGTCTGCAGCAGGTTCGTCTGCACCAGGTCCGTCTGCAGCAGGTCCGTCTGCAGCAGGTCTGGGTTCGTCTGCAGCAGGTCCGTCTGCAGCAGGTCTGGGTTCGTCTGCAGCAGGTCTGGGTTCGTCTGCAGCAGGTCTGGGTTCGTCTGCAGCAGGTCCGTCTGCAGCAGGTCTGGGTTCGTCTGCAGCAGGTTCGTCTGCAGCAGGTCCGTCTGCAGCAGGTCCGTCTGCAGCAGGTTCGTCTGCAGCAGGTCCGTCTGCAGCAGGTCTGTCTGCAGCAGCTCTACATGGTTCAGTCCCTCCTCAGTTCTGATGACACAAGCAGCTACAGGTGTGACAGACAGGTGTGTGTGGAGGCTTCAAGCTCAGTCAGTGTGAATATAATAAACTTTCTTCTGGATGTAAAAGTTCCAAACATATTAAATTCTCTCTTCTTAAATAAAACGTCACATTAAGTTTGACTCAGTTTGACTTCACACTGTGCTGAATAAAGTTTTCCCTCCACGTTAATTTCACTGTTTCTAATAAAGTTTTGAACGTTGACATCAGCTCAGAGAACAGACGAGTCGTCGTCTTTACTCACATTTGCAATGGAGTCATCGAAGTAACGCTCCAACGCCGACTCGTCCATGAATGCAGAACCACCTGATCCAGGACCTTCCAGGACCTGTTTCCAGCCAAAGAGCTGCACACCTGCATCCAATCCTGAACTCATCACACACACACACACACACACACACACACACACACACACACACACACACACACTGAGAGCAGCTAAGAAGACAATAAATAATTACTGAAGCATTCATCACTTTAATGTCACAGCTGCTGAAGTTGGAGCTCATTTAGTTACTTTATAAACTGCAGAGAAGTTTAATCTGTAATAAAATAAATCATTATTATGTACTTAGTTACATTTTGTGTAAACAATCTGAACCTGTAAAGTAACTAAAGCTTTAAATTAAATTAAATGAAGAAGTGAAATATTTTCCTCTGGTGTAGTGGAGGAGAAGTACAAGGTTGCACTAAATGGAAATACTCAAGTAAAGTACGAGTACCTCAGTACAATACTTGAATACATGTACTCAGTTACATCCCACCAGTGAAAGTACAATGATCACAAACATACTGGGTCAGACCACATTATGATGATGATGATGATGATGATGATCATCGACTCAGTCCTGTGGCTGCAGTTCAGCCTCCCTCCTGCAGGGGGAGACATGCTCACCTCAGACACTGCAGGAAAGGAGCGCTGCGCATGCGCACAGGGTGTAAACAGAGCAGCATGGCACCGTGAAGCTGCAGAAGACTGACAGCTGATAGTTAAATGATTATTGATGATCTATTGACTGATATCCGATCACATATCTGATCATGTCTGTGTGACGCAGTTCCGGTTGAAGATCGAGCCGTGTGTGATGAAGAAGACACAAAATGGAGGACGTGAAGAAACGACTGGCTGAGTTTTCACTGGAGGCTCACGGTGAGGAGTAACGTAACTCCTACGAGTAACGTTACTAACAGTACTACTGATAATAATACTGTTACTGTCGATATGATTACTGCTACTTTTACTGATATTACTGCTAGTGGTACTCAAACTACTGCAGTTACTACTTAAAGTTACTCACACTACTGTTACTACTGATGAGTGCTGACTCAGCTGATCAATCGGAGTGATTGGTTATTGATCACCTTTCAGATCTGTATCTGAACCAATCAGTGCCGTACCTGGAGGAGCCACCCGACCCACTGCAGTTCTACCGCGACTGGATTGGTCCAAACAAGCCCTGTATCATCAGGAACGCCTTCAGCCATTGGCCGGCTCTGTCCAGGTGGAACCCGGAGTACCTGAGGTGAGGAAGCCCCGCCCACACACACCTGTACTCTTCTTCTTCTGTGGTCAGGTGTATCTGATCATTTCCTGTGTGCAGGGAGAAGGTGGGGTCAAAGGCCATCAGTGTGGCGGTGACTCCTAACGGCTACGCCGACGCCGTCAGCGGTGATCGTTTCGTGATGCCTGAAGAGAGACGGATGAGTTTCTCTGCTGTGCTCGACATCATCGAGGGGAAGGTGAGGAGGAGGAGCGCAGTACTACTGAGTACTGAGGACACACAGGATCCTGACACGGAGTACTGATGATGATACTTTGACTACATGAAGTTAATATTTGTGTACTTTCACTGCTGATACACACCAGTCCACCATCTGTGTGCGTGTGTGTGCTGCAGGTGGAGGCGGGTGGAGGAGTGTTTTACGTTCAGAAGCAGTGCTCTAACCTGACGGAGGAGCTCCCGGAGCTCACAGGCGACGTGGAGCCTCACGTCTCCTGGATGAGCGACGCACTCGGTGAGTTGAGCCTACTGAGCGCGCTCAGAACAGACACCTGTCACACCTGGAGACGACTCGAGGTTCACAGGGTCTCTGCCACAGAGCTGCAACGGTTTAATATTCAGTTCCCACATTTAGTGTTTCTGCAGCGTCTCAAACAACAACGTGACTCTGAAAGTCTTGAAGTTCTGCTGATCTGTTCGGATCAATAATAAAGTCAGTGTTAGTTTCAGCTCGTTACAATATAAAGACAGTATTTCACGCTGACTCAGAACTTTTGATTGGCTCTTCAGTTCAGGATGTTAGAAAACAGGAAGTGAAAAACTAAACTTTAAATATTTACAACAAAACAAAAGACGACTCAGCAGCTGAAAATCTTTTTATTCAAAGTGAAATCAGCTTCTTCCTTCAGCTGTAACTGTCTTTTATTCATCTACACAATTATAAACAGAACGACGTCACGGCAGAAGTTTTATTTTTCACTGTCCACAAAAGATTTGATATAAAACCTGCATCAGAAACACACGATCGATCCAGCTGACGTCAAGCTGTCATGTGAGGACACCGTCTGTCTTCCTCTCAGAGGACGCCGTCTGTCCACTGGTCCAGCTCCTCCCTCAGCCTCCTCATGCAGTGGCCCATCCTCTCCGGCTCTCTGACTCTCTGTTGGTACCTGAAGCTGTTGAAGCCGTCGTGTTTCCTTCCTGGTTTGAACCTGAACAGCTCGTCTGTTTTAAACTCCTGGACGAACCTGGACACGTCTTCTGTCCTCCTGCAGGACGAGGACGTTACCCTGGACAGGTATGAGGACAGGTTCAGAGGGTTTCCTCCTGTGAAGAAGAGTCTGTCCAGGTGTCTGGCCTGAGCTCCGGCCAGGTGAGCGCTCTGCTCCACCTGCTGCGGCGTGAAGCTGCCTTTACCGAACTCGATCACACCTGAGACAGGACAGGAAGTCAACGTTAGGGACACAACGCTGAGACACCAGGACAGGAAGTCAACGTTAGGGACGAATGAGGAGGAGGAGGAGAAGGAGAAGAAGAAGAAGAGATCCGACCTTTGAACTCGTTGATGAGGAGCTCTGTCAGGAGATCCTGACTGATGTTTCCTCCAGATGTTCCCTGAAGGTTCAACACTCGGTTCCACTTCATCTCCTGTCTGACCCGCTCCGGGTAGAACCCCTCGATCCCTGTAAACACACAGTAACCATGACAACATGAGACTGAAGATGATTAGCTGGCAGCAGAGCGAACACTCGTTAGCACCATCAGAGACTTGTGTTAAAGCCTCCATCAGCTAACTTTACAAACTCCAGAATGCAGTGGGCGGGGCTTGTTGACTCTGCCCAATCAGCCGTGTCTCTGACTCTACCTGTGATCATCTGATGGCCGCTGTTAAAGAGCTGCAGGTGTTTTCTGGTCCACAGCAGGACCAGGTCCATCCTCCAGAAGTCCGTCATGGCGTCTCCATCTCCCTCCTGGATGGCGTCCCGTCTGGCCAGGTGGTACAGCCCCTCCCACACCACCGCCCTTGTGTAGTTAAACAGGAAGTCTTCGCCGTCAGCCGCCATGGAGCAGGACTCTGAGCAGAACCATGGAGCTGGAACAGACCAGAAACATCAGCTCAGGATCAGAATCTTATTATTATTATTATTATTATTATTATCAGTGCGTCCATCACTGAGACAGACAGACGCCATGTTTACATTTTTAAGAAGTTCATGTAGAACGTTTGCTGAATTCACAAGAAGGAACAAATAATGAAAAATTAGAGTTTCACAAAGTTTATAAAGTTTGTTTTAACTTAACAACTCCTAAAATCAGGTGATTTGTTAATGGAGTCCGGTGCTGTTGTGGTTCACAGGTTATATGAGGTGAGTGGTGACTCACTGCTCTGGGCTCTGCTCTGCTCGGCTGCTGTCAGACAGTCTCGGTGGTACCACTCGTGTCTCCTGCAGTCCTCCATCCGTCCACACTGGACCATCTGCCCCCCCCTCTGCTCCTTGCAGTGACAGTACACGTAGGTCCCGTCTGCGCCGCAGGCCGGACTGCAGAACCAGTCTGAACCACCACGGTCCTCCTCAGGGGGGTCTGACCGGGTCTGAGCCCGAGCACAGGAAGCATGGAACCAGATACCTGGACACAGGTTACTGCAGCACCGCACCAGCTGCTCACCTGGCTTATCTGCAGGTGGACAGACAGACAGACAGACAGGTCAGAGACAGAGAGACGGTTCTGTTTATAGTAGAATCATCTCTTCTGAACTCTTCTGTCCGTTAAAGGAATAGTTCACTCTAGAACGAAATTCAGTCATTATGGACTCACCCTCATGCTGATGAGAGTCCGGTGTAGTTTCTTATTCCTCAAAGTGCAGCTGGAGACCCGCGGGGTTCCCTCCTGCAGCAGTAATCCATATAATGGTGTCAATGGTGCCTGAGACATAAAACTACACTAAAACTTTGTGATATTCCTCCATACTGCTCGTCCGCTGCAATCCAAGTGTCCTGAAGTGGCGACATCCAGAGTTTACTGGAAACGACGTCATTTAGTCCATTTTACAGCCTGAACAGTCACTATGCTGTATCTGCCTGGAGGCCCGAGGCTCCTCACAGCGTTTGCACTACGGAGCCGCCGGACAAGATGAACGAGACTCGCGATAGATACACACCGGTATTTACTTCCTGCTGTGAGCGACACGAGAGCACAGCCATGCACGAGAACGAAGTCAGCTTCTCCCCGAGTTGGATGTAAAACAACATTTTTTGTTATTTTCTTAGTCACTCAAAGGTTGACTCTTTTTTCAAATGCGCCGGTTAATTAATATAAAAAGATGGTTCGAGTGTGTTCCTTTCCTGGATGCTTCAATCAAATGAAGCGTGCGTTCAGGAGATCCGTGACTTTCCACAAACTACCCGTTCAGGACCCTGAAAGACTACAGTTCTCGTTGATCGTTGACTGAATTTCGTTCTAGAGTGAACTATTCCTTTAACGCCTCACCTGTGTGAGCTCTCACCTTCTCTGCAGTAACAGAAGGGGAAGATCTTCTTCTTCTTCTTCTCTCTGTCACACTGACCTGCAGCAGCAGCAACAGCAGCAGCAGTGTTGATGTCCTCCTGAGGTGGAGCCATCCACACCAGATCCACCAGCCTGTGAGCCAGATCACTGAGCCAGTCCACCTGAGCCGACACCTGAGACGGGTAACCTGACGGTCTCTGGTCCACCGAGTCCAGACCGCAGTCCGTCACAGCGAACAGAGTCACGTACGCCGTCGTCACAAACTGAGGGAGTGAATGTTCTTCAGGTTAAAGATGTCTGACTGATGACTGACTGTAGAAGGAGCGGCGTCTCACCGTGATGAAGTCCCACAGGTTCAGGAAGTAGTCTTTGGCCATGTTGTTGAACGTCTTGAAGTGAAACAGTGAGACGATGTGATGAAGAGTTCCTCGAGCGTTCTCACTCTTCTCACTGAGGAGCATCTTCATCATGTCCTGCAGAAAGTTATCAAGAGCAAGAGAAAGTTTTTACTGTGTATTTTTTTCCAGCTAGAGGACTTTTATTTTGTGGAGCAGCTGGAGGACTTTTATTTTGTGAAGCAGCTGGAGGACTTTTATTTTGTGAAGCAGCTGGAGGACTTTTATTTTGTGAAGCAGCTGGAGGACTTTTATTTTGTAGAGCAGCTGGTTCATCGTTTGTAGTTTTAGAGTGATAAAGTTTTTCTCACCTCATGAAACAGGTGTTCCTTCTGAAACTCTGGCGGTGCCTCTATGAGTCCGTCGTACCTCAGGTCCAGGTTCTGGTTCTGGTGGTTCTGGGTCATGTCAGTCCCGAGGACGTCTCCACAGCCCAGGATGTGGTACGGCGTCCCGGAGACGACGGGGATGTAGTCCTTCAGGCCGAGCACTGCGCTCACTGACGCCTCACTGCTGTCTGGTGTCACTGCACCCAGACTCACCTGTGTGGAAACAAGTGGACCAATCAGAACGTTCAGTGGAAACATAGTTCAGTGGGACATCAAAAACACCTGAGCAGGTAGACACTCACGGTGGTGCTCTCCTCCTTCATCAGGTGTGAGTACCTGTGAGGAACGTGTCTCACCACTCGTCCTCTCGGTCCTTTCAGAGCCGGCAGGTTGTCGGCGATGATTCGCATCACTAACGTTTTCATTCGCTGTCGCAGCGACTCGTACGTCTGAGAGACAGAGAGATTAAGATGATGTTACCATGGTGATGATGTTACTGTGGTGATGATGATGTTACCGAGGTGATGATGATGTGTTGGGACGTTTAAAGGACCAGTCCCACTGGTTTGACATGTTTTTGTCCTCAGTGAGACTCACTGAACGAATCAAACTAAATGAAATCAAACTCTAAGTTGTGAGTTGTGGTTTTAAACTCGCGCATGTTTTCTGTAAAGCGTGACTTCACCTGTCTGGTCGGCAGGATGCTGTAAGGAGACACTTCCACTGCTTTTATCTTCGGTCCGTGCAGGTAACGGAAGTTAATCCGGTTTTGATGAGCGAAGCGAAACGCCCACGTCACAAAGGTGTACCCTCGATCTGAGGATTCGGACCTGGACGCTGACGGCACCTGCAGCACACAGATGGTTTCTTCGTTAAACAGAACAGATTCTTTACGTCTAAAGTTGTTTCATGTCACAAATGTTGTACCCGGACTTTCCCCCAGGAGAAGGTGAACGCCAACGCCTTCTTTGAGTCCTCGCTGCAGTACTGAGTCTTTCTGGTCGTCTGAAAACAAAGAAGACGTCAGGTTTAGGCTCTGCTCTCGTCTGTTTCCAGCGTGTTCGACACAAGTTTAGTAATAGTTGTTTTGATTGAAAACACTGCGAGCAACATGAAAACAAGACTAAATTAGAAACCCCATCAGTCCTGTAATGAAGTGCATCAACAGACGTTCACTCAAAGTAACTTCAAGAGGAAGATTCGTCTCCTGACCTGGATCTCGTCCCTCCACTGCTTCACCTTTCTCTCGTGCTCCTCGGCGAGCCTCTTGGCGTGGATCCTGGCGGTGGTTTTGGACTGAGAGATGCCGAGGCTGTTGGTGACGGTGAAGAGTTTGATGGGACAGCGGTGTCGCAGCATCTCCACGCTGAAGGCTGTCTGGAGGAAACAGGCTCTGAGCGAGCTGGTGTACAGAGACACGGACAGGACGACGCCGATCCTCCGGTCCAGCAGCTGTTTCACCTCCTCATCCGTCATCCGCCTCCAACAGAAAAACACTCAGTTACACTTCATCCTAACGGTCAAGAACATCAGAACCAGGTCCATCTCACCCACCGTGGTTTATTCCCAGGGCTGTAGTTGACGATCTGTTTCTGGATCTTCTTAGCAGGGGGGAACATGGATCTGAGGCAGGCCACAGTCAGAGGAGCCTTCTCCTCCGCCCAGGAAGTAGTCTTATCCCAGCTGAAGGCCGACAGGTTCTCAGGGCTGAAGGTCTTCCTGTAGGGCCCGTCCAGGTCGTTCACCATCTCTTTACGCTGCAGACGAATATATTTAAATCTGCTTCACATGTCAAAAAACAGTTGACCCAGAAACTGAATCCAGTCATCAGCTCCTCCCTCAGCGAGGGTGGAAAGTCTGCTGACGTTTGTGGAACAGAAACATTTCTGGAGCTTCACTGTGACGACTCGTCTTCACGTGTTTCAAGTGTTTCAGCACTCAGGATGTAACGCGTCCTCATAAACCTGCATTAGTTTTTAAATTGGTGTTTTTGTGAATGAGGTTTGGTGAGTACCACCAGCAGCGCTGGTTTGAAGTGATTAAAGGAGCAGTCTGTAGGTTTATAACGAGAAGAGGAAGATGTTCACTGACTGAAACTAACTGAATAATCAAACTGACCTTAAAGAACAACACAATTTATACTGTTTACTTCATGTTTCATATATTAATGTTTCATATATTAATGTTTCATATATTAATGTTTTGTCTTATTTTAGTGTCTGGTCACTCTAGAAATGATGTAACTGTAATTAATTGTTGCTTTGCAGTTTGTAAATTAGAATTTTGTCAATAAATATAAACTTCCATATAAAACCAGAATTCTTAAATGGCTGTTTTGTGAATGGGGTTTGGTGTGCGGGCAGCTCCGCCTCACCTCGCTGGAGATGATTCTTCCGCACACTTTGAGCAAAGCCTCCTTGAAGCCGTTCACCTGCAGCAGCCTGTTCAGCGCACAGCCGAACCTCCTCCTCCGCAGGTACCCGCACACCTGAGACATCGGCCCGCGCAGGTGGCGGCGGGCCGGCGGCGGCTCGGGCCGCGGGGAGGGCGCCGCGTCCTGGGAGGCGTAGTCATGTTCGTTCAGCGCTGATCTGAGTCTCTTCTTGAGCCTCTTCAGAGGAGGTGGTTCCGCCGGAACCGAGGCGGCAGGACGGGCAGCAGGAGCCGGGCGGGTCGGGGGGTTCGGGTCCACATAAACCCGCTTCTTCCCGCATTTCTTGGTTTTGTGATAAACGTCTCTCACACAGTCGAAACATAAAAACGCATCGTGCGGGTCGAGAAGCGGGAACAGTTTGTTGGCGCTCCGCAGGTCGAGCAGCGTCAACACGGACTTCCGCTTGTAGCCTTTGGTCTGTTTCTGGACCTCCCGGCCGCAGTGGCTGCAGCGGGGCTGCATGTCGGCTCCGCTGCCGGCGGGCCGGACCGGACCGCTCCGCTCCGCTGCCGGCGGACCGGACCGGACCGGGCCGCTCCGCTGCCGGCGGGCCGGACCGGGCCGGACTGGACCGCTCCGCTCCGCTGCCGGCGGGCCGGACCGCTCCGCTGCCGCCGGGCCGGGCCGGGCCGGACCGGACCGCTCCGCTCCGCTGCCGGCGGGCCGGGCCGCTCCGCTCCCGCCGGACCGGACCGGGCCGCTCCGCTCCCGCCGGGCCGGGCCGGACCGGACTGGACCGCTCCGCTCCGCTGCCGGCGGGCCGGACCGCTCCGCTGCCGCCGGGCCGGGCCGGGCCGGACCGGACCGCTCCGCTCCGCTGCCGGCGGGCCGGGCCGCTCCGCTCCCGCCGGACCGGACCGGGCCGCTCCGCTCCCGCCGGGCCGGGCCGGACCGCTCCGCTCAGACGAGCTGCTCACTTTAACCTTTGAACTCTTCTTCTTCGAACAGACTGAGTGAACACGGACCCGCCGGATTAAAGTTCGGGCCCTCGGGCTCGGTTCAGGCGGGTTCGGGCGGATGTTCACTTCTTATAAAGTTATTAAACTGAGTTGAAGAAGAAGAAAAGCAGCTGCAGCTTGTTTACCGCAGAGGAAAATCCAAGATGGCGCCTGGTATGAGCTGTGCTCAGTGCTGCCGCCGGCGGCCAGGAGGGGAACTACAACAAACCAGATTCAAGAGTTTGTTTTAAAAGTTATTACAATGTTTATGATTTATTTAAGTATTAAGTGTTTTATATATAAGTCTTAATTATACTTTTATATCCTTTAGTTTTCCCTTGTTGTATATTCAGTTAGTGGCCTTTTACCTGCTGCAGATTCTACTAAATAATAATAACAATAACAAACATTTAAACAATTAATAAAAGTCAGTCAGTCAGCTTTATCTCTCACCGTGTGAAGACTTGGACCCAGAAAATTACAAATAATATCATTTAAGAATTAATATTTAAAATAAAAAATTAATATTAACAGTATATTCATATTAAGAGACTGTTTACTGGATACATTTTCATAGAGGATGTTGCCTTGTAGCAGTGTTCTGTTTTCATTTATTGTTTCTTAATATTTGTTTTATGTTATTTTCATTGTTTATTTCACTGATTTGTTCATTTCTATTTTTATTTGACCTCAGTTTTTATAAAATCCTGTTGAATCTCACACAGATGACAATGTTTCAAACTAATACAAGGATCATCATCACTATTATTATCACGATGATGACAAACATTAATTAATTCTCAATTAAAACTATTTTATTCACAATTCATGACCTTTAACATAATACATCATTTTCCTTTTAGGAAAGTTACCAGACGCTGTGAATTTTTGGCTCGGAGAGGCGAGTGCCGTGACCTCCAGTAAGACCTGAACACAACACGTCAGAGAGTGTGTGTTCAACTGTGTGTGTGTGTGTGTGTGTGTGTGTGCGCGCGCAACTGTGAGTGTGTGTTCAACTCTGTGTGTATGTGTGTGTGTGTGTGTGCGCGCAACTGTGAGTGTGTGTTCAACTCTGTGTGTGTGTGTGTGTGTGCGCGCAACTGTGAGAGTGTGTTCAACTCTCTGTGTATGTGTGTGTGTGTGTGTAACTGTGAGAGTGTGTTCAACTCTGTGTGTGTGTGTGTGTGTGTGTGTGTGTGTAACTGTGAGAGTGTGTTCAACTCTGTGTGTGTGTGTGTGTGTGTGTGTTTCAGTGCACAAAGATCACTATGAGAATCTGTACTGTGTGATTTCTGGAGAGAAGAACTTCATCCTGCTGCCGCCCACAGACCGACCCTTCATCCCCTACGGTAACCATAGCAACCACCCTCAATCCAGCACATCTTTATCCCGTTGGTAACCATAGTAACCATCTGTCTGTGTGTGTGTGTGTGCGCATGTGCCTCAGGTGAGTATCAGCCGGCTGTGTATCATCAGCAAGATGACGGTGAGTTTCGGGTCGTGGATCAGAGCGGCTCTGAGAAGGTACGTTCAGGTGTCCGTGTGTAAATCTCAGTGCTCTCTGCTCTGTTTAAAACACTGACCCCTCCTCCTGTGCCCCCTCAGGTCCCGTGGATCCCTCTAGACCCTCTGGACCCGGACCTGGAGCGTTACCCTCAGTACCGGAGAGCCCGGCCGCTCCGCTGCAGTGTGAAGGCCGGAGAGATGCTGTACCTGCCGTCACTGTGGTTCCACCACGTCCAGCAGTCGCACGGTTGCATCGCAGGTACACGCTGCACCTGAACGCACCACCAGAGTAAAACTGAAGCTGTGTTCAGAGACGCAAACATACAGAAACGTTCATCAAACTGTCTCCTTGGTTTTCTCTCTGCAGTGAACTTCTGGTACGACATGGAGTACGACATCAAGTACAACTACTTCCAGCTGCTGGAGACTCTGTCTGACATCACAGACGGGTCAACGTGACATCACAGCTGCTGCATGATGTCATCGTGACCACAGAGCGGCTGGTTTAGTGTTTGTGTGTAAATATAATGAAGCAGCTGTGAAATAAAGTTTTGTTTAAAGACTGAAGTCAGAGGATAATAACAGGAGTGAGAAATAATTCATATTCATGTTAACGATCAATTACTAAGATTTGAGTTTCACAGTGAAACTAAAATGGACGACGTTCTTCAAGAGTGAACTGAAGACAACACTGATATTCACCAGCAGACATTTTGTGAACACATGAATGAAATAAAAACACGAGTCGACTTGTTTTTAACCCAAACGAGAAACAATGAGAAAGAAGCACTTTATTAAAGCAAAAAATCTTGAACAGAAACAGCCGGCAGACAGAAAAACAACAAACCTTTAAAAAAAAATCTCTCAAAGTCAAAGGCCATTTTTACTTTTTCTCCCCGATATTGTTTTTTCCCTCCACAGTCAGTTTTTTAATATTGCATCGTCTCCGAGACTCAAGGCCACGTTTCCCCTTTTCATTTACACGATGTGTTGATGGTGATTATCACTCAGCGGCTGATTGGACAAACAGCTCATAAACTCTATGATTTATGTACAAATGTAAACACAAACAAGGTGCAGAGAAAGTTCATCGACTGTGGATTCACTCTCGCTCCACAGGTGGCGCCCTCTGAAGCTCCGCCCCCTCACAAGTGAACAGAGAACGGTTGTTGGTGAAGTTTCTGATTCACTGATAAGTCCAGAAAATGTCAGTAAACATAAAACAAAGATGACTTTAAATCACCTAATTAATTTTTGATGATTGACGAATTGATTGAGTGATCGATCGATTCAGCAGTGAAGTCTGATGAGCTGAGATGAAACCCAACGCGGAGGAGATGATTGAACATGTGGCGTCAGAAGAAGAAGAGTCCTGGTCGGGACACTTCCTCCCTCCAGCTGCTGCTCGTCACTAACGACAGACGACGAGCAGCGTTCACTGTGATGGCAGCTGTGAGGAGGCGTGTGAGCAGCAGGGGGCGCCGCAGTGCTGAGAGACAGCATGAAGCAACGCAGGTCAACGTTTACCTTCAGAACAACAGTGTTCATCTTTCTTCTTTAAATTAAACTCGTTCTCTGGTCGCGTTCTTCTTTAAAGATTTCTGACCTGCTGTTGCATCATGGGAGCAGCTGATTTCTGTGTCTCAGTTGTCATGGCGACTCCTCCTGTAGATGGGCACGTTAATGCTGTGGAACGCCGGCACCCAGCGGTTGTCGTGGAGACCCACGTTGCAGCCGGGCGCGTCCCTGTGGGCGCCGTGGCAACACATCCAGTACCCGGGGCCGTACGGCAGCGCCTGGCAGTACGGCTTGTGGTGCCAGCGGCACAGCGACACGTCGCCGCGACCGTACCGCTTCTTGCACTGTTTGCAGGGGTCGTCACGGTAACGGGGGTCGGACACCCACAGCGAGTCAGCGGGCCGCACACCGTACGTGTCGATGATGAACTTGAAGTAGTGGCAGCTGCACTTGAGCGCAGCGAGGCTCTGCGTGGGCAGCAGCAGGAAGATCTTTACCAGCAGGTGATGCGGCAGCACGGCGAGGTACGGCTGCGGCTCGAGCAGCTGCTGCAGACGCTGACGCATCTCCAGGAAGTCCTGCGACACCGACGCACGCCGGCCCACAGGCACAATGGCAAGCTCCTCCTCCTGACCTCTGTCAGCCCTCCTCCTCCTCCTCTTCTTCTCTGATTGGCTGACAGAGTCAGAGCGAGCACGAGGGGGCTGGGGCTGAGGCGAAGCAGGCTCCAGGTCAAAGGTCATTCTGTGGTGAGGGGGGAGGGTCTCTGAGGGAGCAGGAGGCAGAGACAGAAACAACAGGCCGGGCAGAGGCTCCGCCTCCTGAGACTGAGAGGGCGGGGCTTGTGTCTGACTCTTTCCGACAGTGTTCTGGGTCTCCAGAGCTCCGCCCCCCTCGGCCTGCTGAGCCTGGACTGCAGCCTCACGTGAAGGGGGCGTGGTCAGAGCTGAGACAGGTGTTTCTGAGCAGCTGGTTGGCTCTCTGCTCGCATTTTGAGCTCCTGGCAGTGATGATGATGATGATGTCGTTGATGATGGTGAAGAAGGCTGGCAGGGGGCGGAGCCCTGGTCCGCAGTGGCGAGCAGGACTCGTCCCACCGACCTCCTCAGGCTGTTGCTCCTCGACAGATCTCCCTCCGTCTTCCTCCTCAGACACTCTGACTCCAGCTTGGCCACCATGTCTGACACCTTGACGCTCTCTGGCTCCTCCCCCCTGATCTCTGAGCCCTCCCTGACCTCGGGGGGCGGAGCTCTGGACAGCGTGATGGTGGTGGAGCTCCTCTGGAGGGCGAGCAGAGGTTTGGAGTCGGGCTGCTGCTCGCTGACTCTCTGCTCCAGGAACGCCACCATCTCCACCACCGACACCTTCTGCTCCTCCTCCGCCGGTGATGTCACGGCCTCGCCTCCACCCCGCCCATCGCCCGACAGCTGATTTAAGTCTGGTTGCTGTGGAAACGTTTTTTGTGCATGTTGCTGTGTGTCCAGGACTCGGGTCCTCTGGTCCTGCTGGAGGTTTTGGTTGTTTCCTGACCTGCGGCGCCGTTTGGCGCTGCTGTTTTCCCCCCAGCTTCCCTTCGCCTTCACAGCCCGTAACAGTCCCGACATGGCGCCATGGTTAGTACACATCACCGGCGTCCTGTCTCGACTGCCAGAGCCGCTGGTTGAGGTGCGTTCACTGTCCACGGCGCCCTCGGTCCGCCCCCCATCCGAAGCGAAGATGGCGATCTTCTCGCGGACATGTCCAGGCTTGATGACCGTCCATATGTCCAGCGGGGCGTCGGTGTCCTCTGTGGCGGTCTGGTACAGTCTGAGTGTGTCATTCTCGTGACCCGCCGGAGGAGGGAGGAGCTGCAGGGCGGCGCTGGATGACGCCTTCACCCGGAATGATGCCACGCTGCTGCCGATGTTGTTATTGTTGTTCGTTGCATTGCTGCAGCGGAGCATGTTGGTGGAGATGACGCTGAACGGGAGGCGGCTGCTGTTGATGTTGCCATGGTTACTGCTGCAGGTCCTCACCAGCGCCCCCTGCTGGCTCACGTACAGGCTGCTCTGCTGAACTCCCACCGCATCCAAACGCAACTCTGAGCGCACGAGCTTCGGATGCATGATGGTCCTGAGAAAGACAGAGAGAGAATACTGCTAATTAGCAACTATTAGCATGCTAACACGCTAAGCTGTGTAAACATGATAAACATCACAGCTGCTGTCACTGAGATGTGCTCAGAACATCTGAGCCGATGATTCAGTACACAGACGGTCGGGCTCTGAGCTCGCAGATAAACGGATCTCTTTTATTTTTACCACACAGGTAGAACACCTGGTGTGACGTTAGCTATGAAAAT
Source organism: Pagrus major (assembly GCF_040436345.1). NCBI lineage: Eukaryota > Metazoa > Chordata > Actinopteri > Spariformes > Sparidae > Pagrus > Pagrus major. The sequence continues at coordinate 574,651 of NC_133230.1, forward strand.
AAATAAAACCATCTGAACTCAAAGTCCACTGACTCGTCTCACAGCCTTCATGAGCAGACGGAGATGAAGGTCAAGATTATTTCATCTCATCATTTCTAATGTTTTTTAGTTTTGATTGACAGCTGTCTCGTCCAATCACAGTCTCAGTTCCCTTCAGTCCTTGTTTCCTTTCTCCTCACCTCCTTTCCTTTCTGTGTTTTCCTTCGACCACATGTTCAGACGTGCAGAAACATTTTAAGTATAGGATGACATCATGATGAACACACACACACACACACACACACACACAGTAGAGCAGCATTACATCAGCTGCTCACAGTTCAGTTTGGACTCGCTCCACCGACACACCCAGCATGAACAGACCTGAGTGATGAAGGAGACCCTCCTCTTCATCCTCAGTCTCTCTACAGCTGGAGACAACCTTTTCTCATATATAACACAGCTGACTGTTAGCTCGTAGCAGCTAGCTTCACGGCTCAGACGAGTGTTTGTGTATGAGCAGGTGTGGTGGAGCTCAGGTGCAGTGACAGACTGATATTAAATGATGACATTGGATGTTTTCAGAGCAGCTCTGTGTGTGTGTGTGACCTCTGACCTCTCAGTGTTTTATATAAGAGTGTCTCTGGCTCTGATCAGCCTCTCTGACTTCAGGTTGCGTAATCCTAATTGTTGCCAGTCGCAGCGATGACGACTCGCCTGCAGCTCCACGTTCAGCTGAACACTGAAGCTGCTCACAACTCAAGACTTCACATTTCACACCAGAGCAGGAAAACATCTGCACTGGTTTTCAGATGAGGAAGGAAAAACTATTTTTAAATCTTGTTCATCAGAAGGCCAACTTTAGTTTCTCTTTACATCCTGTCTGCTTTATTAACAACAGATAAATTAATTTCTTAACGGTTAAACTTGAGTCACAGCTGATGGGTGTTAAAATCTTTTACAGTAAACTTCACTGGTGTTAAAAAGGTTTGGAAACATGAGGCGTCTGCTGGTCGACTGATCCACGACATGAAGCTGAAATATTTTCAGTTTGAATCTGGCTCCAGACTTTTATTTACATCTGTGTGTTTCCTGTCCTGTCTGCACTGGAACCCTTTCAAATTAAAAGAAATGTCACAAAAACACACTGACAAAAGCCTGTGAAACGTCTCAAACAGAGCAGTCCAAACTCAGTATGTTTCAGAACACTGAAGTCTGAAACACACTGAAACAAAGTGTTTACGCATGTTAAATAACGTTTCAAAGTGTTTTTTGTTTGCAGCTTCAGCACATCCTGATGTTTTGCTTCAGTCAAGTGTTATGTATAAAGTATTATGCAGTTTTTATGTATGCAGTTGAGTCTGGGGGTTCATGGAGGGGAGAGCAGTGTGTGGTTGTGTAACAGTAATGACTCACTTTTCATACAGTTTTTATTATGTTACATCATCAGTGATGTCATCCTACAAACTACAAACATCCACTGGAAGTGTTTTTCATTTCTAACATGTGAAGGAGAACTGAATGTTTTAATAACTCAACTACACGTGTTTAATGAAACTTCAGGTTCATGTGTCACTGAAGCAGCCTGTGAGTTACTCCTCACACTTCACCTCTACATACTAGGCTCACCTCCAGACTGCGTGCTGATTGGCTGGTGGTGGTGGGGGCGTGGTCCTGGTTTGAGTGACAGCTCCTCTGATCCTTCAGCTTCACATCTCTCAGATGTTCACTGTGACTCCTCCCAGACAGGAAACACAAACCAACAGAGTCTGACGTCTGGCTCCACCCCCTCAGGACGTGAACACACCGTCTGCAGGAAAACAAACACGCGCACACACACACACACACACACACACACACACACACACACACACACACACACACACACACAGACACACACACATTACTCACAAATATATAACTGGTTCAGATTCATTAGAAAACAAACAGACTGTCACAGACCAACATGAAACTGATGAAGACAACTCTCCCTCATTGATTCACTCAGAACAGAAAACCATCAAACATCCTGTTGGGTCAGTTCAGGTGCTGATGGACACAAACAGCAGGTGGAGCTGTTTAAACCGGTGCAGAGGGAAACGGACACAGAACTCGGGCCGAGCCGATTTACAAATGTTCAAACCGGTTTGACATGAAGCTAAATACCAGACCGGTAATACAGAATTTCAGCACCGCTCCCAAGAGGAACATTACGAGTGTAGCAGCACTACAGTCCACCAGGTCAACTGTGACCCGTCACAACGACTCAACTGAACTTTCCTGAATACTTTTTTTTCCTGAAAACTTTTCCTGATAATGTTTCACAGTAAAAGCCCTGGCAAGAAATGAAGTTCTAGAGGGCTTTTAATTTGAAACGATAAGGGAAGTGTTTTTTAACAGTTTCCCCTAGAATTTACACAGAGTCCATTTCTGACCGAATGGACCAGAGCTGCGTCAGTCTGCGCAGAACAATTAACAATAAACCAACGTAACTGACTAATAACTACAGGATTTAACTACGTAGCTACTCAACCACAGCAGAACAACAACCAGCAGACACGACGACAAACACAGTCTGAGACATGATGCTTCTGAAACGCTCCCAGTGGAATCAAGCTAACGTAACGCTGCGCCAACCCATAACTCAGGTGGATCCTAACAAGAAGCTGCAGAAGCTCCGCATGTGGAGCTAATCAGCTAACCCGGCTCCTGCTAACGAGCAACATGCTGCTAGTTCTCTGCACCTGATAAATGCTGGAAACCTACCAACCTTAAGAGCTTCAGTCAAAGGTCAAAGGTAAAAACATGAAGGAAACAGACATTTGTGTTAGTTTCATGTATTAATGTGAGGTCACAGTCTGTTTATGACTTTATCTACAACACCTCAGACAGAAAACACTTTCTGCTGAAGCTGCAAACTTTAATTGTTTTAACACATAAAACGACTAAAAACATGATCAAGTCTTCATCTGTAAAGTAACTAAAGCTGTCAGATGAATGTAGTGGAGTAGAAGTAGGAAGTTGCATAAGATGGAAATACTGCAGTAAAGTGAAAGTACCTCGGTACAGTGCGACACCAAGACGACCTCGTTCACATCTTTTAATAACTTGTGTGTTTCTTCAGTGTTTGATTTAACGAACACGTCTGTTCAGATCAGATTGATTAATAATCCAATTACTTTTTATCTTTAATCATTTAGTCCATAAAAAATCTTCATATAATGTCAGATGACAGAGAAATGCAGCAAATTCTCACATTAAAGAAGCTGGAAGCAGAAAATGTTTGACTGAATTATTAATTAATTGTTAAAATAACTGTTGCAGCTCTCGTGTGTTCAATAACAGCAGCAGCAGCAGCAGCACATGGTCCATACAGTGACACCCGGCAGCTGCTGTCAGCTCTGCTTACACTGCAGAGTGTGTGTGTGTGTGTGTGTGTGTGTGTGTGTGTGTGTGTGTGTGTGTGTGTGTGTGTGTGTGTGTGTCTGTGTGTCAACGAGCCAATCAGCTGCTAGCTCTCTCTGCTCGTGTCTATATAAGGCAGCAGGTAATCAATAGGTCTGGGCCGCCCACACCGTCATGGCTCCACATGACTGTACTGGTGTGGGAGCGTTGCTATGGTTACCAGCGAGGAGGTGACCAGGAAGCAGCCGCTCTGGTCTGAACGCTCAAACACACTGACAGGACACACGCTACACGCTACATGCTACATGCTACATGCTAATCTGAGTGTTAAAGTAGTGACACCACACTGTGAAAAGTAATCCACCAGCAGTCAGAAGTAAAAGTTACACTGGACTCAGCCGCTTCTGCATTAATTACCCAGAATTCCTCACTGCTCTGAGGTAGCAGACACCTCAGGTTCATTTACAGCCTGTGACCTCTGACCTCACACTCTGTCGTCCAATCAGGATCAACGTATAGGCTCGAGTAAAAGACCCTCCCAGGTGCATCATGGGAAACAGCAGGGCAGCTGTGAGTCATGTGACCGTTTACAGCCCTCTGATTGGCCGAAGTGAAGCAGCCTGAAACAGTCTGAAGCTTGTTTCAGCCTGTTGAGCCAGACGACCACACCCTCCCCTCTCAGACCACAAGGCATGCTGGGAAAAACACCAAAATACTCTGTGTGTGAGTGTCTGTGAGTGTGTGTGTGTGTGTGTGTCTGTGTGTGTGTGTATGTGTCCGTCTGTGTGTGTCTGTGTGTGTGTGTGTGTGTGTGTGTGTGTGTGTGTGTGTGTCTGTCTGTCTGTCTGTCTGTCTGTCTGTCTGTCTGTCTGTGTGTATGTGTGTGTGTGTGTTTGTGTTTGTGTGTGTGTGTGTCTGTGTCTGTGTGTGTGTCTGTGTGTGTGTGTGTCTCTGTGTGTGTGTGTCTGTGTGTGTGTGTGTGTGTGTGCGTGTGTCTGTGTGTGTGTGTGTGTGTGTGTGCGTGTGTCTGTGTGTGTCTGTGTGTGTGTGTGTCTGTGTGTGTGAGTGTCTGTGAGTGTGTGTGTCTGTGTGTGTCTGTGTGTGTCTCTGTGTGTGTGTGTGTCTGTGTGTGTGTGTGTCTCTGTGTGTGTGTGTCTGTGTGTGTGTGTGTGTGTGTTTGTGTGTGTCTGTGTGTGTGTCTGTGTGTGTGTGTCTCTGTGTGTGTGTGTCTGTGTGTGTGTGTGTGTCTGTGCGTGTGTCTGTGTGTGTCTGTGTGTGTCTGTGTGTGTGTGTGTGTGTGTGTCCGTCTGTCTGTCTGTGTGTGTGTGTGTGTGTGTGTGTGTCCTGGTTAAACTGAGAAAACCAGTTTGGTCGGTTGGTTAAAGGAGCTCTGTCTGTTTGTAGACACACACACACACACACACACACACACACACACACACACACAGACACACAGACACACGCACACACAGACACACACAGACACACATACACACACACACACACACACCAGCCTTAACTCCAGATGTGTGTTTCCTGTTTTTCTCTGCTGCTGAAACATTTCCTCATTTTGCAGCTTCATAATAAAAGCTTTTAAATAAGGGGGGGCTTTTATTGTGAAGGAACCTACAGGAAATGAAAATGTTTATCAGTGTATTAGCGGCGGTTCTTCAATAACGCTGCAGACAGGAAGTGCGTCACGACTGCGTCATCAGTTAGACACCTGCAGCAGGTAGCCCTGTTGTCATGGAGATGTGAATCTCTGCTGCGATAGGCCGGCGGGCCCCAGAGGGTCCAAACACCTTCACATCCTGACCCGTCCCGGCGCTGAAACTCGACCTTCAGTCAGCTGACAGGAAGTGACCGTCACCATGGAGACAGAGAGCAACGCAGTGATGTCAGAGCAAATAACCTGACCGCAGACAAACTGTGATAAGAGACAATCAGCTGATCAGCAGACAGGACGCAGACCTGTTATCTGACAGGTCACAGCAACTAGTAATTGGTTTGATTATTGATTAATCTGCTGATTCATTATTGAAAGAAGTCCGTCAGAACAGTTTAACTCCTGAAGAGTGTTCAAGATCAATAACCAACGGATTTCCATCTCCAGATCAGCTGTTTGATCGTTTCAGTTTTCAGAACAGCAGGAAAGTTTGTCTTTTATTCTGAAAAGTTCAACATTGAACAGAGGCTCATTATCAATAATTATTCTTCCTGTAACAGTTCAGATGCTGATCAATCACATGTTGTTCTGGATGATTGGAGGGTTTTCATTCTGATTGTCTCCAGATGTTTTCATGATGCTCCTCAGACAGAAGCTCTGACGTCACACGAGTTATGATGTCGAGTTCTTATCGATCAATCTGCAAAAACCAATCAGGAACAAGCCGACGACAAAATGACAAACGAGTTCAGTTTGAAAACTGATCAGTGATCGAAGCTTCAGGCCGCGAGTCCTCGTCACCGCGACGTCCGTCTGCAGATCATCTACAGCCACTGGAGCAGACAACATCTGGATTCTCCTCCACTGGATCCAACCGGACCTCCATCCCAGTACCTGAACCAGCAGACCAGGTGTCCACATACTTTTGGCCCTGCAGGTATTTCCATGTTCATTAACGTGTTTCTCGTGTTTACTTTCATACTTTAATCTCATTAGCTGGTAAAACATGAGAAACTTTAGATTGTAAACAACATTAACTTGTTTTTATTTACTTTCACTGACGGACGGAGAATAAAGAACAACACTGTTCTGTTTAATGACGGATCAATCATCTGTTCAATTCATGCCAAGAATGATTTTACAAATTAATCTCCACCAGGGTTAGAAGTGTGTGTGTGTGTGTGTGTGTGTGTGTGTTAATCACAGGGCGAAGTTCAAAGTTCACAGCTGCTGATCAGATCAATCAAACGAGACGTCTGAGCCGACAGGAAGTGATCAGAACATGAAGGAAGCAGGACGAGACGTTCGGGAGGTTCATCTGAACGAGCAGGCAGCTGACCATCACTTTCATTATTGATTACTTATATTTCTGATTGATTATTTAATGATTAAACAGGTCAAACATCGTGACACAATGTGTTGTTTTGTCCGATCAACAGATCAAAACTCAGTTAACGGACAGAAACCAGAACAGAAGAGACTCACTGACGGTTCACTGATTACCAAAATGTATTCAGTGACTAATCGTGTCAGATCTATAAATCTACGAGGAACACGTGAAACTACTTTCAGACGTCAACACAGAGCGCGTCCAACGCTGGAGGACGAAACTCTGATCGACATGTTCACCTTTTCATCACGTGTTGAAGCGTAACACCAGGTGACTGTGATCCTTCAGTGAGTTCACGCTCACTGAAACGTTCCTGTTTGTGACAGCAGCTGGTCACAAACTGGCGCTCGGTGCTGAAGACGACCTGCACTCACTTTCATCAACCCGCCTTAAAAGCAGGACCTTTAACATTTAGGGACAAGGAGACATTTGACTTCTGCTCAGGTGATCAGACAACCTTCATACCTGCCAAATATAATGCAAGCAAACTGTTTTCATCACTTGTCAGCTTTTAAATTGATCACCAGCTGTTCTGACCATCGATGGATCAGTGTGAGCTCTCCTCCTCAGTCACAATGAACTGAACGTGTTTGGGTTGTCCACTTTCTTCATCATTTATTGACCAAACAACTGATCGATTGATCCAGAAACTCATCTTCAGTTGCAGGTTGATGCACCTGAGAGCTGAAGGTGTAACTGGATTAATCACTTCCACTGATCAATGAACAGTTGTGCAGTGGATTGATCGTTTCAGTCACGATAAACCCTCTGTGCTGTCCTGATGTTTGTTCTGATGCTAACTGCAGGTTTAGCATCATGTCAGTGAGAGCAGACACACAGAGTCAGTTAACTAGTCCTCCTGCAGTTAACTAGTCCTCCTGCAGTTAACTAGTCCTCCTGCAGTTAACCAGCTCATCTGTAAACAGCCTGGAGCAGCTCGGGCCCACAGACAGCTGCTGAGTCTGCAGTCTGAAGCTAACAGCTCGGCTAGCTCCAAACTAAACTTGTGTGTGAGGCCTGTGCATCACCTCCACACTGCTGACAGCTAACACCAGCTAGCATTTAGCAGGAGAAGCGACTCAGAGTGACTGCGGGACGTTAAATGTACCTGAGGAGACGTTCACAAGCAAACAGTCAGTCTGTAACCAGAGCCACTTCCGAGATGTGTCGCCAACTTTACTAGCCACAGCGCTAACTAGCATGCTACTAGCTGCGGCCGTCTGGAGCCATGATACACCTGGCTAACTGACTAGCCTCTGTGGCTAACTAAAAACAGAGCTGAGGAAGGAGAACAGGGAGAAGACATTTAAACAGAAGTGATTTACACACACACACACACACACACACACACACACACACACACACACACACACACACAGTTAGCATCAGAAGCTAACACACTCAGCAGAGGCCGAGGGTCAAACTAACCTGAGGGAGGAAACGTCTCCGTGTGTCCGCGGGAGGAAAAAGCTGCTGGCAGCGGCCAAAAACACCAAATCCTTCTTTTCCCGCCTCGTCCCGTTAATGTGAAACACTTCCGCCGTCGGTTCCTTCAGTCAGCTGTTAACGTGATGCTGCTTCAGAGAGTTACAGGCGGTTTCAGCGGAGACGCGGCGGCAGGTCCGGTCCGCTCCGCTCCGCTGCCCAACAACCACTGACCGAGCGCAGCGACGTCCGGCTGGAGCTGCTGCGTCATGACGTAGCAGAGCTGCCAAAGATCGTCTATATGGACAGAAGTTTAAGAAAGCGAGTAAACATGACTGAAGATAATATGTAGTTTCAAACGACTCGACCTTTGACCTTTGTGTTGTTGTGGTTTCAGAAAGTCATGCAGCCAGACTGTAACATCAATCTATACATTTATCTGCATTCTGACAGGACCAGTCATACCAGAACCAGCACACTGGTGGAGACTGGACTCAAATTCTGACAGAAGATAACAAACAAATTTAATAAACTTATACCTCTGCCAAAAATAACTTTTTAACATGGCTAACACTTTATAATAACCATCATTAGACTTCACAGTGAGCAGGTGACAGGTGACTGAAACTTTGTTTCTCTGCATCAAACTTTTCCAGCTCTGTGATTGGTCGACAGCAGCTTCCATCAAAACAAATGAACCAAACGTCACAAACACACGATTACAAAGTTCTTCATCATCAAGAACATTTACAAGAAGAGAGAAAAGAAAAGAAAAGAAAAGAAAAGAAAATGTGTTCATGGAAAAACTCAAAAGAATAAAACTAATTAATATTATCATTATCATTATTATTATCATTATTATTATTATTAACAGTAAATGTTTTGAGAAAATATAAATAAATAAAGTGTAAACATGCTTAAAATACACGAAGCATCAGAACCACAGTGTTCTGATCCGTCTGTTGTTCCTCACACATAACTGAGTTAAACTACATTATCACACAGCAGCCGTGCACGTGAATGTGCATGTGACAGTTTAGCGTACAGATCCTCTGAGCTGCTCAGCTGCAGATTAGCGTGTTAGCTATGTTTGGTATGCAGCGCTGCAGAGGAGCAACATGAAGCCGGTTCACTTTAACTTCAACAACAGTGTTCAGAGTCTGTGGGTCCAGAACCAGAACCAACAGGATGAGATTTAACACCATCAACACAGACGAAGGCAAATAAACTGGAATCAGAAATGCGTCCAGATCCAGAACTTTACAGAACTTTTCCATCATTAATACAGTTTTTAAATATATTTACACATAAAAAAAAGAAACACTGATAAAATACAAATAATCAGAATAATAACTGGACACATTTTACTGTGTTGAGTACTTTTAATACTTTAAGTACTTTCTACTCCAAAAAAGATTAAACTACACATCAGACACCATCAGACAACACGTTGTTACAGGAGTTTAAATGTTTTACTGACGCGTTCTTATTGTTCAGCTTCTGACAAGCAACTGTTGTGTTTCTGATCAAAATCCAGTCGATGGACATTTTTAATTTTCCATCAGTCTATTTGTCACCTGACTGAGGTTCATCGTCTGAGGAGCAGGAGTCAGATCAGGACAGTCTGAGGTTCATCCTCTGAGGAGCAGGAGTCAGATCAGGACAGTCTGAGGTTCATCCTCTGAGGAGCAGGAGTCAGATCAGGACAGTCTGAGGTTCATCCTCTGAGGAGCAGGAGTCAGATCAGGACAGTCTGAGGTTCATCCCCTGAGGAGCAGGAGTCAGATCAGGACAGTCTGAGGTTCATCCTCTGAGGAGCAGGAGTCAGATCAGGACAGTCTGAGGTTCATCCCCTGAGGAGCAGGAGTCAGATCAGGACAGTCTGAGGTTCATCCTCTTAAGGAGAAGGAGTCAGATCAGGACAGTCTGAGGTTCATCCTCTGATGTTTGTTGTGTTCTTGTGATGAGAGGTGAATGTGTATCCTGTCAGACGGTCCATCCTCTGAGGAGCAGGAACATCCACAGCTGATCTCACGTCAGTCCAACTGGTAAATATTGTCTTTGTTTGCACAGAATTATAAATGTTCATCGTCTCCTTGTTGGTGTAGAAGTTTAACTTTAAGTGTTTGGACGTCTCGACTTCCCAAAGACTGAACTCTGAACCAAACCTCATTTAAAAAAATGGCAAATTAGTCTCAACCTGCTTCAGTTCACTCACCATCTTCTGCGGAGCTTCGGACTCATCTGAAGATCCAGAAAGACCCGGAAGAAACAAGAAAAGTGGATCTTTAGATTAGAGTTTAGATTATTCTGTCAATCTACAGTTTCCAAGTCTAAGAAGAAACGTTCAGGTTCTGTGGTTTGGTTCTGATCTGCTGGTTCGAGTTCAGTCCTGAAGGAGGCGAACGAGTTTCAGTGAGTCCACATTTACCCTTTCACCAGGATTAGTGTGTGTGTGTGTGTGTGTGTGTGTGTGTGTGTGTGTGTTCATATATAAGCTGCTGGACTTTGCTTCAGCAGGTTTTGATTTCAGGATGAAGTCTGTTCTGTTTCTGCCTTTGCTCTTCTGTTGGTCTCCAGCCGTCAGTCAGGTGGAGGACGGCGTCAGGCCGGGTTTGGACGGCGTCAGGCCGGGTTTGGACGGCGTCAGGCCGGGTTTGGACGGCGTCAGGCCGGGTTTGGACGGCGAGCTCCCCGTCCTCTGGGACGAGCTGTGGGGGTTGAAGCAGCTGGTGTTGAGCCTGAAGGCGGGGGAGGTGAGGCAGCGTCAGGTCCTGAGGAGCATGGAGAGCCGGCTGAGGGACGGGGAGCTGGAGGCCGAGCAGCAGAGACGCAGCCTGGACGCGCTGGAGAAGATGGCGGCGCAGCAGGGGGAGGAGCTAAGGGACTCTGAGGTGAGGGCGGAGGCTGACGGGAAGCTGCTGACGGAGCTGAACTCAGATCTGAGGAGGAGGGTGGAGGAGCTGGAGGAGCTGGAGGAGCAGAGCGCAGGTGGGTGGTTGTGTGAGGTACGGTGGCCCTGAGCGGCCAAACACAACAACACGTCTCCTGAAATGTTTCTGTTTCCTGTTTGAACCTTTGTGAAGGTGTGATGAAGGTGTGATGAAGGTGTGATGAAGGTGTGGGCCCTCTCCACACAGTCGCCGTGTATGTAGAGGGGAGATGGATCTGTCCTGTGTTTCCTGAAGTCCAGGAGGATTTCTTTGGTCTTTGTGGTGTTCACAGGTTGTTTGCTGAGCACCACTCAGACAGTTTCAGGACCTCGTCCCTGTAGGCAGACTCATCTCCCCCCGTGACCAGTCCCACCACCGTGGCGACATCTGCGACCTTAACGATGGTGTTACTGGAGTAAATGTTCAAAAAGTTTGATGGAAACAGATCTGCAGGATAAACCAGTGATCAGCTCACAGGACTGATCAGCTGTTTCCTGCAGGGTTAGCGTGCAACACGGCTGCTGCTAGCTGACATGCAAGAACAGTTACAACTCGCCCTGTTGGACAGTCGTCCCTGAAGACCTGTCTCCATCTTGTCTCCTGGTTTGTTCACCTCCAGCCTGTTCACTCCACATCCACGTGTGACGTAGCCTCGTAGCCTCGTAGCCTCGTAGCCTACACGCGTCACTTTCCGTCACCATGAACTTTCAAAAGTTCATAAAAAGTTCTGTTGATATTTTATGGAAACACGGCGACTGTAAGAAAAACCTGAGGTGAAACAAATACCTTCATGACCCCTGAAGACATTTTTCAAGATAATAATGAACGATCACATTTCTGTTTGAAAAGACTAATATTGATAATAATAATAATAATAATAATAATACCTGTGACAAATGTAATGTAAACATGTCAGAACATATTAAGGTCAGCAGTCACCTGCGCTGCAGCTGAGTGTTAACAAGAACATGGATCTAACATCCTGACGTCATCGTCACAGAGCTGATCAGCTGATCAGCTGTTCAGCTGATCAGATGTTCAGCTGATCAGATGTTCAGATGTTCAGCTGATCAGCTGATCAGATGTTCAGCTGATCAGATGTTCAGGATTCATTCTGTGTTTTGTTGTTGATCCTAAATTTGCCTCCAGATCAATAAATCTATCGATCTATGTTTTATGTTTCAGCTCGAGCGGTCGAGTTTTCAGCCGATGTGTTGATGCTTCAGTCCCGACTGAACAGCAGCGAGAGCTCAGTGGACGAGCTGAAGAAGAAGAACACAGGTGAGCTGCTGCAGCTGCTCACACCGAGCGACGCCTCGCATCTCAACACACAGCTGATGCTGCTGATTCATGTTTTCATCTCAGGAACACTTTCAGGAACTTCTTCAGATTTGGCACAAATGAAGCTCAGAGGTCAGGATCACTGTGACCTCACAAAACATAAGTCAAGAAATCAAATGATAACAAAACAGTGATGATGTCATCGAGCGGTGTAGTCCGTCGTCCTAAAGCCCAGAAGTCTGTTAGCATGTTAGCATGTTAGCAGTTCTGGTTCCCTCATCTCAAAGTCTGTTGAATGTCTGAAATAAAGCGTGTGGTCACCACAGGCTGAAGATATTTCGTCTCTGGTTGCCGTGGTAACCCTGTGCCGCTGTGTCTCTGCAGCGTTGGCGGCGGAGCTGCCGTTCCTGCAGACGAGACTGAGGGCGAGCGAGCGCACGGTGGAGCAGCTGAGGAGGAAGAGCGCAGGTCATCATCACATTAAACATTTACTCTCTGGGGACTCGGCTCCGACATCAAAGACAGATTATGTAACTTTTCTCAACAGCGCCCCCCGTGGCCTGTAGTGGTAATTACAGGCTAACGCTGAAACAACCTGCAAACATTAAAGATGAGGACAGAAGTCAGGATGTTTGGACAGTTACTTGAATTTTAAATGAATTTGTGGAGCTGATCAACAACTGGCAACAAAATCCAGCTTCAGATGTTTTAAAAGACAAATTACTGGTATTTTAATTTAATACAAATTTTCGTATTTTGTGTTTTATTTGGATCTTTTTGTTGTTGTAAAATATGTGTTTATTATATTCGTGTCTCTGAGTGTCGATTTAGACTTTTTGAATCGGTTAAAGATGAATGATTTATGATTAATTAAATTAACATCCCCAGTTGGGACTGATGTGTCGTGTCAGTAACGACAGCAGTAACGTTGTGTTGTTGTGTCGTTGTGTTGTTGTTGTGTGTCAGTGCTGGCGGTCAGACTGTGTAACACTGAGAGTCTGATGGAGGAGCTGATGAAGCAGACCTCAGGTCAGTTCTCCGTTTTATTAGCTGTCCATTGATCAGCAGCATGTGAGCGTGTACAGACTGTAGTGCAGCTGACAGACGTGATGTTCGATGATCAACAGATGATGAACGAGTCAAATCAAACAGCTGCTGTAAAATATGTCAAACACCCTGAACACTAATAAACACGTTAATGTTCGAACTCTTTGTCTCCAGCTGTCCCGTCCTCCAACAGCTCATCAGCGCCTGAAGCGTCTGAAGCGCCTGAAGCTCCTGAAGCGTCTGAAGCGTCTGAAGCTTCTGAAGCGTCTGAAGCGCCTGAAGCGTCTGAAGCTTCTGAAGCGTCTGAAGCTCCTGAAGCGTCTGAAGCGTCTGAAGCGCCTGAAGCGTCTGAAGCGTCTGAAGCTTCTGAAGCGTCTGAAGCGCCTGAAGCGTCTGAAGCTTCTGAAGCGTCTGAAGCGCCTGAAGCGTCCGAAGCACCTGAAGCGCCTGAAGTGTCCGAAGCGTCCGAAGCGTCCGAAGTGTCTGAAGCGCCTGAAGCGCCTGAAGCGTCTGAAGTGTCCGAAGCGTCTGAAGCGCCTGAAGCGTCTGAAGCGTCTGAAGCTTCTGAAGCGTCTGAAGCGCCTGAAGCGTCTGAAGCTTCTGAAGCGTCTGAAGTGTCCGAAGCGTCCGAAGCGTCCGAAGTGTCTGAAGCGCCTGAAGCGCCTGAAGCGTCTGAAGTGTCCGAAGCACCCGAAGCGTCCGAAGCGTCCGATGCGTCTGAAGCACCTGAAGCGACTGAAGCGACTGAAGTGTCTGAAGCGTCTGAAGCGCCTGAAGCGCCTGAAGCGTCTGAAACTTCTGAAGCGTCGCAGCATCGGCTGACTGTTCGCCTGGAGGAGCTGAACACAAACACACAAGGTGATGAACCGATCGATCAGTAATCAATCACTGTTGACGATGTGTCAGGAGTCTTTATTGTTTCCTGACATCATCTTTCAGCTCTGCAGAGTCGACTGCAGGAACTGCAAGAAGAACTGAACCGATCTGCTGAGAGAGAACGGATCAGCGCCGTACACGGTAACATAATAAATCACTGCTGCTGTCGGGTCCAGTGTGTTTCTGTCACAGTCATGTTAGTTTAAATAACATGTTGATTGTGACTCTATTGATTATTGATTTCAGATCAGGTATCAGAGCTCAGCAGCAGACTGAACTCCAGCCAGCTTCACCTGGACGAGCTGAGGAGAACCTGTGCAGGTGAGTCACATGATGTGATGGAACTGTCCCTACACCCTTCAAAACAGCTGCCATTACCCCAATTGTGAAAAAACCTGGCGCCGACCCCTCCAACTTCGACAACCTCCGTCCTATCTCCAATCTACCCTTCATCTCAAAAATCCTTGAAAAAACAGTTGCCTCCCAGCTCCATTCTCACCTATCCCACAGTAATCTGTATGAACAGTTCCAGTCCGGCTTCCGCCCACTCCATAGCACGGAAACAGCACTTATCAAAATCACCAACGACCTCCTTATGGCATCTGACTCTGGACTCCTCACCATCCTCATCCTCCTCGACCTGAGTGCAGCTTTTGACACCATCTCTCACACCACCCTCCTCAGCAGGCTATCCTCCATTGGCATCACCCACACTCCCCTGGACTGGTTCACATCCTACTTCTCTGGCCGCACTCAATTCATCCAAATCAAGTCCCTCAAATCCACCCCCTCCTCTGTCACCTCAGGTGTCCCCCAGGGCTCTGTCCTGGGGCCCCTCCTCTTCATCATCTACCTCCTTCCCCTCGGCAACATCTTCCGCAAATTTAACATTCACTTCCACTGCTATGCCGATGACACGCAGCTCTACCTCACCACTAAACCTTCATCCTCTCTCCCACCCACCTCCCTCACCGACTGCATCTCTGAAATAAAAACCTGGTTCACCCAAAACTTCCTTAAACTAAACAGCAACAAAACAGAGGTTCTCCTCATTGGCACAAAATCCACTCTATCCAAAACCGACAGCTTTTCACTCACTATTGACAGCTCCTCCGTTTCCAGGTTAAGAGTCTGGGTGTCATCCTTGACAGTACACTATCCTTTCAATCCCATATCAATAACATTACCCGGTCTGCCTTCCACCTACGAAACATCAACCGCCTCCGCCCCTCCCTCACCCCCCACACTGCCGCCATCCTTGTCCACAGCCTTGTCACCTCCCGCCCGGACTACTGCAACTCTCTCCTCTTTGGCCTCCCTCACAAATCACTCCATAAACTTCAACTGGTCCAGAATTCAGCTGCCCGCATCATAACAAGAACCCCCTCTATCCACCACATCACCCCTGTCCTTCAGCAGCTCCACTGGCGCCGCTCTGCCTCTGGAACTCACGTCCACCCCAACTCAGACACATCGATTCACTCCCCCACTTCAAATCACACCTGTTTAAAACTGCCTATTCCCTCTGATGCCACCTGCCCTGTCCCATCCCTTCAATCCACTGTAATTGTTCTTATTTTGTGTGTTTTTTATTTTTCATTTATTGATATTGATGTTTATTCTTGATGTTTTCTTTTATCTCATTTGTGTACGGTGTCCTTGAGTGTCCAGAAAGGCGCCTTCTAAATAAAATGTATTATTATGATGATGTCAGCAGAGTCGTTTCAAATGTGAGAATGAGGTGTTAATGATTTTATCACGTTCAGATCAAACAGGTCGACTGACGTCTGTGGAGAGACGAGTGGACGAGCTGCAGACACACAACACAGGTGACACAACACAGGTGACACACAACACAGGTGACACACAACACAGGTGCCACAACACAGGTGACACACAACACAGGTGACACAACACAGGTGACACACATCACAGGTGACACACAACACAGGTGACACAACACAGGTGACACACAACACAGGTGACACACAACACAGGTGACACAACACAGGTGACACACAACACAGGTGACACACAACACAGGCGACACAACACAGGTGACACAAAACACAGGTGACACAAAACACAGGTGACACACAACACAGGTGACACAACACAGGTGACACACAACACAGGTGACACATGTTGAAACAGAAACCAGCTGGTTCCGATTCAGAAATAAATGTTTGATGTTAAAATACCTGCTAATGCCTCACAAACACATCCAGTGGTTCCACGCTGACAGATGGTCTCTGGTTCTGATCCTGGCGACCGGGCTGGGTTCAGTGTGAGATCAGTGATGTCACTTCCTGTGTGTTCTCTGTCGTCTTCAGTTCAGGCCGACACTCAGAAACTGTTTCTGTTCATGTTTCAGATCAAACCTTCAAACTGACCAACCTGCAGAGGAACCAGAACCTGAGCCAGAACCTGAGCCAGAGTCTGCACTCAGGTACATCAGTCAGTCAACAGTCAGGTCAACAGTCAGTCAGTGGAGACACTCATGTCTCTTCTTCTTACTGTTTCCTGTTCAGCTCTGCAGCTCAGACTGAGTGTCACTGAGGAACAGCTGGAACATCTGGAGACCCAGACCACAGGTAACACAGCAGTGTGTCCATGAAGCTCCTCCAGGTCAACAGTCAGCCAACAGTCAGTCATCAGTCAGGTCAACAGTCAGCCAACAGTCAGTCATCAGTCAGGTCAACAGTCAGTCATCAGTCAGATCATCAGTCAGGTCAACAGTCAGTCATCAGTCAGGTCAACAGTCAGCCAACAGTCAGGTCAACAGTCAGCCATCAGTCAGTCATCAGTCAGGTCAACAGTCAGGTCAACAGTCAGTCATCAGTCAGATCATCAGTCAGGTCAACAGTCAGTCATCAGTCAGGTCAACAGTCAGGTCAACAGTCAGTCATCAGTCAGATCATCAGTCAGGTCAACAGTCAGTCATCAGTCAGGTCAACAGTCAGCCAACAGTCAGTCATCAGTCAGGTCAACAGTCAGTCATCAGTCAGATCATCAGTCAGGTCAACAGTCAGGTCAACAGTCAGTCATCAGTCAGTCATCAGTCAGGTCAACAGTCAGTCATCAGTCAGGTCAACAGTCAGTCAGGTCATCAGTCAGGTCAACAGTCAGGTCAACAGTCAGTCATCAGTCAGGTCAACAGTCAGTCATCAGTCAGGTCAACAGTCAGTCATCAGTCAGGTCATTAGTCAGTCAGGTCATTAGTCAGTCAGGTCATCAGTCAGGTCAACAGTCAGGTCATCAGTCAGGTCAACAGTCAGTCATCAGTCAGTCATCAGTCAGGTCAACAGTCAGTCATCAGTCAGGTCATTAGTCAGTCAGGTCATCAGTTAGGTCAACAGTCAGTCATCAGTCAGGTCAACAGTCAGCCAACAGTCAGGTCATCAGTCAGGTCATCAGTCAGGTCAACAGTCAGTCATCAGTCAGGTCATCAGTCAGGTCAACAGTCAGTCATCAGTCAGGTCATCAGTCAGGTCAACAGTCAGGTCATCAGTCAGGTCAACAGTCAGTCATCAGTCAGGTCATCAGTCAGGTCATTAGTCAGTCAGGTCATCAGTCAGGTCAACAGTCAGTCATCAGTCAGGTCAACAGTCAGTCATCAGTCAGGTCATCAGTCAGGTCAACAGTCAGGTCATCAGTCAGGTCAACAGTCAGTCATCAGTCAGGTCAACAGTCAGTCATCAGTCAGGTCAACAGTCAGCCAACAGTCAGGTCATCAGTCAGGTCATCAGTCAGGTCAACAGTCAGTCATCAGTCAGGTCATCAGTCAGGTCAACAGTCAGTCATCAGTCAGGTCAACAGTCAGTCATCAGTCAGGTCATCAGTCAGGTCATTAGTCAGTCAGGTCAACAGTCAGTCATCAGTCAGTCAGGTCAACAGTCAGGTCAACAGTCAGTCATCAGTCAGTCAGGTCAACAGTCAGGTCATCAGTCAGTCATCAGTCAGGTAATTAGTCAGTCAGGTCATCAGTCAGGTCAACAGTCAGGTCATCAGTCAGTCATCAGTCAGGTCATTAGTCAGGTCAACAGTCAGGTCATCAGTCAGGTCAACAGTCAGGTCAACAGTCAGTCATCAGTCAGTCAGGTCAACAGTCAGGTCAACAGTCAGTCATCAGTCAGGTCAACAGTCAGTCATCAGTCAGGTCAACAGTCAGCCAACAGTCAGGTCATCAGTCAGGTCATCAGTCAGGTCAACAGTCAGTCATCAGTCAGGTCATCAGTCAGGTCAACAGTCAGTCATCAGTCAGGTCAACAGTCAGTCATCAGTCAGGTCATCAGTCAGGTCATTAGTCAGTCAGGTCAACAGTCAGTCATCAGTCAGTCAGGTCAACAGTCAGGTCAACAGTCAGTCATCAGTCAGTCAGGTCAACAGTCAGGTCATCAGTCAGTCATCAGTCAGTCATCAGTCAGGTCATTAGTCAGGTCAACAGTCAGGTCATCAGTCAGGTCAACAGTCAGGTCAACAGTCAGTCATCAGTCAGTCAGGTCAACAGTCAGGTCATCAGTCAGGTCAACAGTCAGGTCAACAGTCAGGTCAACAGTCAGTCATCAGTCAGTCAGTCAGTCAGTCAGGTCAACAGTCAGGTCATCAGTCAGTCATCAGTCAGGTCATCAGTCAGGTCAACAGTCAGGTCATCAGTCAGGTCAACAGTCAGGTCAACAGTCAGTCATCAGTCAGTCAGGTCAACAGTCAGGTCATCAGTCAGGTCAACAGTCAGGTCAACAGTCAGGTCAACAGTCAGTCATCAGTCAGTCAGTCAGTCAGTCAGTCAGGTCAACAGTCAGTCATCAGTCAGGTCATTAGTCAGTCATCAGTCAGGTCAACAGTCAGTCATCAGTCAGTCAGTCAGTCAGGTCAACAGTCAGGTCATCAGTCAGGTCATCAGTCAGGTCAACAGTCAGGTCAACAGTCAGGTCAACAGTCAGTCATCAGTCAGGTCATTAGTCAGTCATCAGTCAGGTCATTAGTCAGTCAGGTCATCAGTCAGGTCAACAGTCAGGTCATCAGTCAGGTCAACAGTCAGGTCAACAGTCAGTCATCAGTCAGTCATCAGTCAGTCAGGTCAACAGTCAGGTCATCAGTCAGGTCAACAGTCAGGTCATCAGTCAGGTCATCAGTCAGGTCAACAGTCAGTCAACAGTCAGTCATCAGTCAGTCAGGTCAACAGTCAGGTCATCAGTCAGTCATCAGTCAGGTCATTAGTCAGTCAAGTCATCAGTCAGGTCATCAGTCAGGTCAACAGTCAGTCATCAGTCAGTCAGGTCATCAGTCAGGTCAACAGTCAGGTCAACAGTCAGGTCAACAGTCAGTCATCAGTCAGGTCAACAGTCAGGTCAACAGTCAGGTCATCAGTCAGGTCAACAGTCAAGTCATCAGTCAGGTCATCAGTCAGGTCAACAGTCAGTCATCAGTCAGTCAGGTCATCAGTCAGGTCAACAGTCAGGTCAACAGTCAGGTCATCAGTCAGGTCAACAGTCAGGTCAACAGTCAGGTCATCAGTCAGTCAGGTCAACAGTCAGGTCAACAGTCAGTCATCAGTCAGTCAGGTCATCAGTCAGGTCAACAGTCAGGTCATCAGTCAGGTCATCAGTCAGGTCAACAGTCAGGTCATCAGTCAGTCAGTTATCAGTCAGTCAACAGTCAGTCACCAGTCAGTCAGTCAGTCAGTCAGGTCAACAGTCAGTCACCAGTCAGGTGATCAGTCAGGTCAACAGTCAGGTCATCAGTCAGGTCATCAGTCAGGTCAACAGTCAGTCACCAGTCAGTCTCTGATGTGTTCTGTGTTTCCAGCTCAGGCTGGTGAACTCTCCCTGCTGGGCTCCAGACTGACAGACGGACTCAACAGCACCACAGGTGCAGATTGATTCACTGTCACATTTCTACTAATCACTGATGTATTGATTATCTATTAATGTGATTGATCTGTACTGAAGAGTTTAAACACAGACTCAGATAAACAGAAACTGTTGTGTTGATCAGCTCTGGAGGTCAGACTGAGATCTGCTGAGGAACATCTGGAACATCTGGAGACGCAGAACACAGGTACCACTGAAGACTCGACTGTAGATCTAACCATCAACTACAGCTTCCCATTAAACTTACTGTGAGCGTCTCTGGAGTCTCGTCCAAAAAACTGTCTTCAAACAGGCAGAAACCTTGAACAGAACCGGACTCAATGGTGGGCTAGACCGGTTGGGCCGAGGCAGATGACCGCCCACCACCGAGTCCGGTTCTGCTCGAGGTTTCTGCCTGTTAAAAGCAGTTTTTTCTCACCACTGACAGAGTGCAGCTCATGGGGGGAACTGTTGTGTCCCTGTAGATAAACTAATGACAGAGTTTGGTTTGGACCTGCTGGCACTGGAGATGAGTTCTGTAGAAAAACCTCCTGATTGATTGATTCATTCATTATGTGTATAAAGTGACAGCCTGCAGGATTCTCTTCAGCTCGTCTTGTTTTAAACTTTATGACATTTTAATTTGCAGGAATTATATTTTTAACTGATCATGAAGCAGAAAATTAAAATCACTTTTTTATATTTTAGTTTATAAATGTTTGTGTTTATTTTGTGTTTTCAGTTCAGGCTGATCAACTCTCCCTGCTGGAGTCCAGACTGACAGACGGACTCAACAGCACCACAGGTTCACTTACATGTATATTAACATCACGTCAACTTAGACTAAATGTAAACGTTTAATAAATACAAACTGTTTCCTGTTCAGCTCTGGAGGTCAGACTGAGATCTGCTGAGGAACATCTGGAACATCTGGAGCATCACACTGCAGGTAACATCACCAGCTCTGCTGAGCTTCAGTCCAAAGCTTAGATAGTCATTATTTAAATACATAAAGGTTTAAGTCCAACTGGGCCCGGTACAGGTCCTACTGATATGGAAGTTAATCTTAAGACTGCGTTAATAGAACCCACAGGACCTGAGGAGGTTCCCTGAGGAACACCCGAAATCATGTCGGTGTTCTGAGCCCTGAGGAGGTTTGAAGGAAGTCTTCATGGATCTCAGCAGAACTGTTAAATGTTTAAAGTGTTTTCAGTGGGTGAGGCGGCGCTGTGGGCGGAGCTGTGGGCCGTCACTGCGAGGCTGAAGGTCACTGAGCAGCAGCTGGACGAGCTGAAGACTGAACACTCAGGTGATGTTTGTTCATCCAGCTGCTGTTTGTCCTCCTGTTTCAGTCTCTGATGTTTCTGCTGCGTTTCTGTTCCAGACAGACTGACGGACGCTGACAGACACACTGGAGGTAACATCCTGTCTTCATGTCAAAGCTTCTGTGTTTATTACACGATGATAATAATGTAGTTCATCAGATGTGATTCCTGTCAGAGCTGCAGGTCCGACTGAGCGTCACTGAGGCCGCAACCAACCAGCTGAAGACCCACAACCAGGGTAGAGTCCACAACACGACACGAAGCTGCCCGCGACCAGTGTCAGTCCAACAGTACCAGAGCTGTGAGACACGTTCAGTGACCTCCATGTTGTTTCCTGTCCGCAGCTCAGTCCGTCCTGCTGATGGAAACCAGGTCCAGACTGGAGGCTGCAGAGAACCTCAGCTCAGGTGAGTCCTCGCGGCTCAGGTGAGTCCTCGCGGCTCAGGTGAGTCCTCGCGGCTCAGGTGAGTCCTCCGCCTGAGAAACATCATTAAATGTAATCCCATATTTGATTTAATGACCGTGCTGTGTGTGTGTGTGTGTGTGTGTGTGTGTGTGTGTGTGTGTGTGTGTGTGTGTGTGTGTGTGTGTGTGTGTGTGTGTGTGTGTCAGTGCTGCAGTCCAGACTGAATGTGACCGAGAACCTGCTGAAGAGACACGTGGAAGGTAAACCAACAATTATCAGAGAAGTTTTATAAAATAAACACAGAAGTCCAGAGAGGAGCAGACAGAATATATGAACCTCCAGAGAGAACATGAACTAAATCTTTAACTTCAGACTTTAGATATGAAACTCTTTGACACTGTGAAGCTCTGAAGATGTTCACCTGACTGTACCTGTGGATCAGCACGCTGCAGCTTGTTAATACGTCTGTATTGATATTGTGACTGTGGTCGTCTGTCTGCAGTGACGGCGAGTCGGTCGTCACATGTTGAGCTTCAATTCAGCGACGTAGAAAAATAACTTTGGTCTCTGAAGATAATAAAAAGTGCTTATTTGGCTCAAACCAAGGAAATATCTATAAAGTGATGTCCAACAATAAAAGACACAATAAATCATTTTCACAAAATATCACACAAGTTAATTTATCATTCAGTCATTTTTGAAAATATCTTCTTCAGACTGATTCTGTAAAGTCTCATCTTTACAACAACATCACAATCTGAGCCGGAGAATAAATGTTGTTGAGTCCAGTTGAGACAGAAGACAGAAGACAGAAGACGTCAACAATCAGACTGACGGTCAGAGACGCTGATCAGCTGATGAACTGAACCCTCCTTACTGAGCTGTTAATGAACTCAGACAGTTTGTGACTTTAAACATGTGATCAGCCGCTGGTTGTGACGCGGCCTGTAGGGGGCAGCACAGGACACAGGACGACCCGGTTTATGATGAAACAATAACATTGTGTCTGAACATCATTAAAGATGAATCTGATCCATTAAAACTCTTTTAATTATTACTGGAAACTTTAATTCAGTCGCTGATTAACTGATGTGTCGATTAATAGAAAAATAATCAACAGTTCTGCTCCAGTTTCTGCTGTTAAAGGCAGTTTAGAGCTGCTCAGTTTGGAAAGTGTCATGAGATGAGTTCTGTTTTGAACTGGTGCTGTACAAATAAAGATTGATTGATTGGCTGATTGATTGATTGATTGATTGATTGATTGATTGATTGATTGATTGATTGATTGATTGATTGATTGATTGGTTGGTTGGTTGGTTGGTTGGTTGGTTGGTTGGTTGGTTGGTTGATTGATTGATTGATTGATTGATTGATTGAATTATTTTCCTCTGTTCAGGTTTTCAGATGAGACTGAGCGACGGAGACGTTCTGATCCAGGAGCTGCAGAGAAACACGACGGGTCAGAATTTATTATTTTCAACATGTTGATTTATTTCACTTTATTTTCTGTTGAAGATTTAAAGATAAACAGATATGAAGTCGCAGGAAGTACTCAAATACTTTACTTCAGTAAAAGTACTAATAACACACTAAAAAGTACAAATAATCGAGTTAAGTACAAGTACAGTACCTGAGTACATGTACATGGTTACTTTCAACCACAAGGATACAAAGAAAATACTAAATTTCTAATGTAATAGATTACTTTATATACACACAAAAGGTGGTTATGTAAAGTAAATACAAGCTCGGAGAGTAACAGATTACATGTAGCAGGATTATGTAATCAGGATACCAAAAATGGTAACTGTATTCTGATAAAGTTACAGAAAACAAAGTAACAGAGTAATTAAGTTACATTACTTTAATATTGTGATACTTGGATTACATTACTGACTATATTCTTAAGAGTAATTGTATCAGAATACATTTATTAAAGTAATCCTCCCGACACTGATGATAACCATGTGGAGGACTGTTTAATTAATAAACATATATATAAATATTAATTATTAAACACTGATAAATGAACGAGATGTTTAATCTGTCAGACGTGATGTCATCGACTCTCTGACTTTAATATCTGAGATCATCTGCTGTTAGAATAACGTTTCTGTAGATGAAACAGAAATATAGAAAATAAATGTTTCAGCAGCGACGACACTCAAACTGAGGCTGCGTCAGTTATTGATCAGTTATTAATCAGTTATTAATCAGTTATTAATCCACGTCAGCTGATGGATGTGGAGCTGCTCGGTCTTTCTGACTTTGTCTTTGTGTTTCCAGTTTTGGAGCGACGGCTGATGAAGATCCAGACTCAGAGCTCAGGTGAGTGTCTCTGACGTACGGAGGCCCTGAAGGGTCAAATCAACATTGACTAAATCTGATCTGAATAGTTTGTATGTCTGTTGTTTAATCTTTCTAAGTTCTGTCAGTGTCTTATTTTATTGGTGAAAATGTGAAAAAGAAATTCAGATTATTTTTTTTAAGTTCTGGCAAAAGAAAAAAAGAAGTTTCTGTAAGTGTTTGTTAAACTTTATACTGGTACCGGTACCAGTACTGGTTCTGACCACCGGTGGCTGACGAACAAAAACCTCATTAAAATGTTTCCTCCTGATTTCACACAAATACACTTTCTGTCCTGCTTAAACTTGATTTTTCACTCATAAAAACAAATTTCATGAAAATGTGATTTCACTCATTTAAAAAATCATCAGAATTTTTTTTTCACATCAAAGAAAATCTTTTTTTATTCAGTTTCACTCATGAAAGTTTTTTTTTTTTCTTGAATTCAAGTCTTAAAAAAACTGACACCAGTTTGTTCCTGGTGTGTTTTCAGTTCAGTCGGATCAAATCTCCTCCGTTGAGTCCAGACTGACAGACGGACTCAGCAGCACCACAGGTCCAGACCGACCCACTTCATAGTTTTTATTAACACACGTGATGATTTCTTACCGATGAATCTGATATTTACTGTTTCCTGTTCAGCTCTGCAGCTCAGACTGAACGTCTGTGAGACACAGCTGGAACATCTGGAGACAGAGAACACAGGTAACACTGCAGGCTGGACACACGTCAGACACACGTCAGTTTACTGGTTCCGTCTCATCCTGTTTCCGTCTCATCCTGGTTCTGTCTCAGTTTTTGTCCTCAGACTGAATCAGACTGAGGACCATCTACAGGAGCTCACCGACAAAAACTCAGGTTTGGACTTTACACATCATTTTTTTAAGACAAAACTTTTCTTCACACGGTGAAAAACAAAATTCTCCTGAAAAGAAAAATACTTTTTCTTTTCAGGAGAATTTTGTGTTTTTGTTCGACTCAAAAATTATCATTTTTTCCTTCTGAGGAACTTTTTTTCTCCACTCGCTCACAGAAAACAGAAAAGCTGCAAGATTTTTTAATTTTTTTAATTTGTGAAATTCAATGTAAATAAAGATTCAGGAGATGTTTTTGTGTTAAAATGTGAAACAGTTGAAAAAAGTTCTGTCTTAAAGAGACATTCTGCTAAAAGACTCAAATTCTCTCCTGAAAAAGTTGTTTTTGTTCTTCTGGACTTTCATACAGCAGAATAAATATTAATAAACTCACTTTCACACTTTTAGTTGTTTTGCTCCGTTTTACAAATGACAAAATGTGTGAAAGTGAAACGACAGCAAGAAAACTTTCATCTGTAAGATTAAACTATTTTACTGTTTCACATGGAAAGTCCACAGATGGAAGAAATGAAGGAACTTTTAAAGATTTTCCTGCAAACGTTTTATTTCCCTTAAACTCAGGAGAGAAAACTCATTGAGGTCAGACGAGAAGGATTTGTCCCTTCAGGGCTTCTGTACATTGAATGTGTTTTTGAAAGGTGAGCTGGAGCTGAAGGTGGCGTTCTCAGCCGGCCTGACTGATTCAGGATCAGTCGGACCGTTTGACGAGGAGACGACTCTGATCTTCTCCAAAGTCATCACCAACGTGGGCGGAGCCTACAACCAGACCGCAGGTGAAACGTGTAGATTTATGAGCTCTCAGGGCCACCGTACTCCAGCTGTGCTGACGGACATATAAGTCAAGATAGACGATGTCATGTGATGTATCTGTGTCTGTCTCCGCCCCCTGTGTATGTCAGTGTGTTAACCCCGCCCCCTATGTGTCTATAAGCGTGTTAACTCCGCCCCCTGTGTCTGTCAGTGTGTTAACCCCGCCCCCTCTGTGCCTGTCAGTGTGTTAACTCCACCCCCTCGGTGTCTGTCAGTGTGTTAACTCCGCCCCCTCTGTGTCTGTCAGGTGTGTTGTGTTTAATGCTGCCCTGCTCTGTGTCTGTCAGTGTTAACTCCGCCCCCTCGGTGTCTGTCAGTGTGTTAACCCCGCCCCCTCTGTGTCTGTCAGTGTGTTAACTCCGCCCCTCTGTGTCTGTCAGTGTTAACTCCGCCCCCTCTGTGTCTGTCAGTGTGTTAACTCCGCCCCCTCTGTGTCTGTCAGTGTGTTAACCCCGCCCCCTCCGTGCCTGTCAGTGTTAACTCCGCCCCCACTGTGTCTGTCAGTGTGTTAACTCCGCCCCTCTGTGTCTGTCAATGTTAACTCCGCCCCCTCTGTGTCTGTCAGTGTGTTAACTCCGCCCCTCTGTGTCTGTCAGTGTGTTAACTCCGCCCCTCTGTGTCTGTCAGTGTTAACTCCGCCCCTCTGTGTCTGTCAGTGTGTTAACTCCGCCCCCTCTGTGTCTGTCAGTGTTAACTCCGCCCCCTCTGTGTCTGTCAGTGTGTTAACTCCGCCCCTCAGTGTCTGTCAGTGTTAACTCCGCCCCCTCTGTGTCTGTCAGTGTGTTAACTCCGCCCCCTCTGTGCCTGTCAGTGTGTTAACCCCGCCCCCTCTGTGCCTGTCAGTGTGTTAACCCCGCCCCCTCTGTGTCTGTCAGTGTGTTAACTCCGCCCCCTCTGTGCATGTCAGTGTGTTAACTCCGCCCCTCAGTGTCTGTCAGTGTGTTAACTCCGCCCCTGTGTCTGTCAGTGTTAACTCCGCCCCCTCTGTGTCTGTCAGTGTGTTAACTCCGCCCCCTCTGTGTCTGTCAGTGTGTTAACTCCGCCCCCTCTGTGTCTGTCAGTGTGTTAACTCCGCCCCCTCTGTGTCTGTCAGTGTGTTAACTCCGCCCCTGTGTCTGTCAGTGTTAACTCCGCCCCCTCTGTGTCTGTCAGTGTGTTAACTCCGCCCCCTCTGTGTCTGTCAGTGTGTTAACTCCGCCCCTCGGTGTCTGTCAGTGTTAACTCCGCCCCCTCTGTGTCTGTCAGTGTGTTAACTCCGCCCCTGTGTCTGTCAGGAACGACCGGCCAATCATCTTCAATCTGGACCTCAACAACCATGGTGGTTACGCCTCCACATCCAACGACGTGGTTCTGCAGCTGGAGGAGGGTGACGCGGTCCGCCTCAGTTTGCCGGCGAGCTACCGTCTCTACGACGACTCCAGAAACTTCAGCGTGTTCTCCGGGTTCCTGCTGTTCCCCTCTGATGGACGGCGCCAGGGTCAGGGTAGGAGTGAGACCTCCTCTCTAACATAAACTATCAGTTATCAGACTGGAACTGAAGGAGTGGACTTTTGTTTTGATAGTGACTTCCTGTCTGTTAAAGAAACATGTTTACATCTCTGAAGCTAATTAACATTAATAAACATTAAAATAACGTCTAAATATGTGTAATTTATAAGAAACGGAGGGCAGCAGAACCGCTAACTGCTGCTAGCTGTTCTTCATGTAGCTCAGTTAGCTGTGGAGCTAAGCGGCCTATTAGCTTGTTAGCCGTGTTATTATAATTAACAGAAGCGCTCACTGTGTTCATGTCAATGATTTATTATTCAAAGAAGATCAAACGGGCGACCAATCAGCTTCGAGAAACTGTGGAAGACAAAATTCTCATAAAAAAACAAAATCAGTCTCAAACTTTTATTAAATTTGACTAAAACAAAGTGAACTTTGACCTGTGAGTGTTACAACAAACTGTAAAGTGTTTCTCTACAACAGTTATAAAAATGTACATCCTCCATCAGACGTCATGATTTATAAAAACATGTTGGTCAGTGAAGTCTGGTCCAAGTGAAGTCTGGTCCAGGTGAAGTCTGGTCCAGGTGAAGTCTGGTCCAGGTGAAGAGTCGTCAGTAGTCTTAAACAGGAAATAAATACAAACTGTTCATCAGAAACAGGAAGTCTGCTTCACGTTCAAGTGAACTCAGGAAAAAACATTTACATCAAATAATCGAACAATAAAGTTTGTTCAAAACGTCTCGTATTGCTGTTTGCTCCTTTAAAAAGTCTCTAATGTTCCTACATGATAATCAATAATAATCAATAGAAGATCAATAATCCAAACAACAGGAATGAAAACGGAGAAAAATCTTCAGAATGTCGGAAAAACGTCTTTAAAAAACAACTTCGATAAAAAGTTCAGAAGTTTCTAAAAAATCGGTCCAAAGACTCGACGTGTCGCTCGTTAAGACCAAAGAACAGAACCGTCCAGAATCCGGAACAAAATGGCTTCAGATCCTTCATCTGTGACGAGGAGGAGGAGCAGGACGTGATGAAGAGGAGGAGGTGATAAAAAAAATAAAATAAACAAGAAGAAAAAGGAGGAAGACGAAGAGGAGGTGTTTAGTGTTGTGTTGAGCCTCCAGTGAACAGCCTGCAGGAGGAGGTGATGAGGAGGAGGTGATGAGGAGGAGGTGATGAAGAGGTGATGAGGAGGAGGTGATGAAGAGGAGGTGAGGAGGAGGAGGTGGAGGTGATGAAGAGGAGGTGAGGAGGAGGAGGTGATGAGGAGGAGGTGATGAAGAGGAGGTGAGGAGGTGGAGGAGTCTAGTGCTGTGTGTCGAGCCTCCTGCTGACGGCCTGCAGGAGGAGCAGTGAGTACTCCTCCAGCAGAGCCGCCGTCTTCGCCTCCCCCACTCCTCCCAGCCCCCCCTCCACTCCCAGCATGCTCGGCGCTCCGAGCGGCAGGCAGTCGAGCTCCGCCCTCATGGCCTGGAAGGCCTCTGATAGGACGACGGCCATCTGACGCTGGTCGGGGGCGGAGTCATCGAGGGAGGAGCCGCTCACCTGGAGGAGAGAGACCCAGGTGAGTGATGTCACTGATGATGTCAGCAGAAACCAGAGCCACCAACCAAACTCCATTCATTTTATGAGTATTTTAGATTCATTGAATTCAGATGTGTGTTAATCGTCCTCACCTTCCTGTACAGGTGTGTTGCTCTCTTGAAGCAGCTCTGCAGCTCATTGGTCAGAGCTCTGCAGGTCTCCACACTGATTGACTGGTCTGTGGAGAGAGAGAGAGACAGGGAGGGTGAGACAGGGAGAGAGAGAGAGAGACAGGGTGAGAGAGAGAGAGAGTTTCACCTTAACATTCGTCTGTTGATGGAGAGAGACAGGGAGAGAGAGACAGGGAGGGCGAGAGAGAGAGAGAGAGGAGTGCAGCGTCTCACCCGTCAGTGTGGAGGAAGAGGAGGCAGAGCCCTGATGGAGAGATGACAGGATGAAGGGATGAAGAGGAGGAGGAGGGTCCAAACCTGTGTTGTCTCTCTGAGGCTCCTCCTCCTGTCGGGGGGGAGTCAGGGGGGAGACGGAGACGGGAAGAGGCCGCGGCGAAGCAGACGAGGCGGAGGGTGGAGTGAAGGAGGCGATGGAGGGCTTGTCGGGGAGCGGTCTGCTGCTGCCGGGGACTCGAGCCTGGAGGCCGCGGGGGGGAGCTGCCGCCTGGTTACCATGGTTACCCAGAGATGAGGAGGCGACGACGACCGGAACGACGGCGGCGTGAGGGGGCGTGGCCAGAGCTGTGCTGCAGGGCACCACGGCAACAAGAGGAGGCGGAGTGTCTTTGACCTGAGAGGACGATGATGTCACTGAGGGTTCCTCGCTGGGATCGGCGTTGAGGCCGTCGCCCACGGAGACGGAGCGCGACATCTTGGCCATGGAGCTGGCGGTGGGGCTCATGTAGGAGCGAGCCGACGGCGTGGAGGAGGAGGTGGAGGTGGAGGAGGAGGAGGACTTCCTGGGGGTGGAGACAGCAGACGGGGCTGGCGTCGAGGTGATGGCGGCTGTCTCCTGCTGTGGCGACCTCGGAGAGGCGGGGCTTGGTCTCTGAAGGGGCGTGGCTATAGACGGGGGCCGCCTGGGGGAGGAGGGGAGGGTGGTGGGACGTTGGGGGGGGAGGAGCGGCTGAGGGGAGACTTCTCTGGAGGGACGAGACACCGAGGAGGAGGCGGAGTCACCTGAGGGATGAGACAAGGTAAGACTTTTAAGACCTGTTCAAAAACTTTCCAGAACCAGTTCAAAAACAGGTTCTGGTGTTTAAAGTTTTTAGAAAACTTTCAAAAGTATTCAACAAGTTTCAGAGGGGGACCAGTCTGGGGGCGTACCTGTGTCCGTCAGCAGGTTCTGGACCGACTGAGCCTTCCGGAGTCCAGGGGAGGAGTTCAGATGGGAGGCGGCGGCCCGGGCCGTTGGACCCAGGTTCCTCCTGGACTCCTGGACCGTGGTCTGGACCTTCTTCTTCAGAGGGGAGGTCCGGTGGGCCTGCTGAGCCGAGGAGGTCTCCTGCTCCTCCACCTGGCTCTGGAGCTGATCTGGATCCTGAGCTGGAGGCTGCGTCTGGTCCTGGTTCCAGGAGACCCTCCTGTCCTGGGTGTGGTTCTGCTCCATCAGAGGGCGGACCTCTGAGACCAGAGGACGGGCCTTCACCTCCCCTCCTCCTCCTGCCCCAGTGGTCCGCGATGGGAGAGAAAGAACTGTCCGACTGAGGAGAACCAGAACCAAACAGTGTTACAACAAACAAAACCAGACGTTCTGACAGGTTCACAGTCTGTGTTCAGGTTATTGATCATGTTGTGATGTCACTGATCATGTTGTGATGTCACTGATCATGTTGTGATGTCATACCTTCCAGCTGAACTCTGGGACAGGAACCTGGAGGAGATGCTGAGACTCTCACTGGAGCTGTGAGACGCTCTGCTGGGACTTCCTGTCAACACACGGATCACATGATCAAACACACGGGTCACAACTGGGATCAAAAGTCGTTAAAATATCTCGGAATAAACCTGCCGAAAAGAATTCAAACACTGGCAGAGATAAATTATGGCCCCCTCTTAACGAAAATTAAAGACGACATACACAGATGGAACTCAATTTCTTTTCTTAGTCTTAGTCACAGAATTGACTCTGTAAGAATGAATATTCTCCCACGATATCTCTACTTATTTCAGGCACTCCCTGTAGAAATTTCCCCAAAACAATTTTCTGAACTGAATAAGATTATTTCCAGATTTATTTGGCAGGGTAAAAAACCCAGGGTTAGATTTAAGACATTACAACTCCCAAAAGAGCAAGGGGGAATGTCACTACCTAATTTTAAAGATTATTTTTATGCAGCTCAGATTAGACCCCTAATTAATTTGTGTAACCCATCCTTTCAAGCTAGATGGAAAGATATAGAACTCTCAAGTTTAGTTGATCCCCCAATACAAGCAGCACTACCTCACAAACATTTGGAAGGACTTGTAGATAAGATACAGAACCCATGGATCAAAGTGCAGTTAAAAATTTGGAATATGATAAAAGATGAGTACAAATTAAGTAACAAATTACAAATAATTCAATGGTGTGCTTACGATCCGGAGTTTAAGGCTAACGCAATAGATAAAGGATTTAAATCATGGATTTCGAAAGGGATAACGACATACTATTCTCTTACAGAAAAGGGACAATTTAAAAGCTTTGATAGGTTGAAGGAAGACTATAACCTGGACAGAACTGAATTCTTTAGGTTCCTCCAGGTACGTAGTCGTTTTGAAAATATCAGAAAGGAAACAGACCTTAATGACCCCATATCAAAATTTTTTACTGATGCTTATCAAAGAAAATCAAACAAGGGTGTCATCTCCAGAATTTATAAAGGCCTATTGTCTAAAAAGTCCCACAATACAGATTATGTTAGGAAAAAATGGGAGAGAGAGGGTAGTCTGTTAATATCTGAAGAGGATTGGCTCAACATTTGCCAATCCCAGTGGAAATGCACCAGCTCTCATTCATGGCGAGAGTTCGGTTGGAAGTGTATGATCCGTTTCTTTATTACACCTAAACAAAAGGCACATTTTACTGGAGGGGAAGCTACGTGCTGGAGGCAATGTGGACACCGGGAAGCCAATCACTGGCATATTTTTTGGGAATGCCCAGTGGCTAAATCCTTCTGGGCAGAGCTTCATAAAGTATTAAGTGGTCTATTTAACACTAATTTGCCTATGCAGTTTTCCACATTATTTTTAGGAAATTTTGATTTACAGGTCAGGAAAGCTGATGAATACTTATTTGATATTTTGATAACCGCTGGTAAAAAAGCAGTTACAAGACATTGGTTGGTCCCCGATCCACCCACAATACAGGAGTGGATAAGTATCGTAAATGACATTTACCTTATGGAAAGGATTACCTTCTCCCTCCGCCTTCAAAAAATCATATTTACTAAAAGGTGGGCCAAGTGGGTTAAATATGCCGGTCTTGAACAGACAGAAGTACGGAATGGGTGACCTTGCAATGCTGTTTTTTTCTTTCCTTATTATTTTATTTTATTTTTATTTTTTTTTTATTGTTTTGTTGGAATTTAGGATTAATCTGTACCACTCATACTTTACTTCAAAACTGCCTGGTAGACATTTCTTTATTTGCTCTTTTATGTAGGCCTATCTCTCCCAGTTTGTTCAAAGTTTTTAGATGTAATTCATTTACCTTTGTGTATTTTGTTTATTGTTTTATACACACATAAAAAAATGTAATTGTGAGTGGCAGAAGTAACATTGTATGTTCCTTGAAAGTAATTACTGTATTGTAATGCTCTCACAAAATAAAAATAAAAAATGTCAAAAAAAAACAAACACACGGGTCACATGATCAAACACACGGGTCACGTGATCAAACACACGGGTCACGTGATCAAACACACGGGTCACGTGATCAAACACACGGGTCACATGATCTGTATGACGGCCTGTGTGATGTAACATGTCTGTACCTGAGCCTGAGAGGTCAGCCAGAGTGACAAAGTGCTCCTTGAGGAAGGCCTCCTGGTCTGGAGTCTGAGGGACGAGCTGAGAGGCCCTGACTCCTCCTCCTCCTGCTCCTCTTCCTCCTCCTCCTCCTGCTCCTCCTCCTCCTCCTCCTCCTCCTGCTCCTCCTCCTCCACCTGCTCCTGCTGCCTCCTCTTCATCCTCCTCCAGCTCAGAGGAGTTTCCGTCCACACTGAGCGGCTCTGTGGGCTCAGAGTCTGACAGACGACACAGAGGCAGGTCAGTCTGTGAGTACTCTATTACCCAGAGTAACTACAGTCATACTCGAGTAAAAGTAAAGATATGGTGTTAAAATACTACTTTGGTAAAGTCACACAGTACTCAAGTAAAAGTACAGTTTTGAGGTACTTTGTACTTATTACTCCACTACATTTATTTGATCACTTTAGTTACTAGTTAGTCTACAGATTACATTTTAAATGAATTGATTTTCTCATCAATCAGATAAAAACAGTGACTGACGATCAGCTGACTCACAGTTTATACACACATACTGATACTTTGATACTTAACTACATTTAACATCAGATACTTTAAGACTTTTACTCGAGTATGACTTCTGAAAAGTAACTAGTAACTAAAGCTGTCAGACAACTGTAATACTCAAGTAAAGTACCTCAGAATAATATTAAAGTAGTTGAGTAAAAGTACTCTTACATGGTGTCTCACCGTCTCCTGCAGGTCTGACTGGACTGGACAAACTGGAGTTGAAGCCCAGCGAGCAGCCGCTGTCCGGGCTGGGTTTGTCCCGTCGCCCACCTGCAGCAGGACACGCCTCCTTCACCTGGAACTCACTGACAGGAAGAGGCGGGGTTAGCAGGGGGCGGGGCTTAAACTGAGTCTGTCCTGATGATGCAACAGCCCTACCTCTCTGCCAGGCTCACTCTGTCCTCCCATTGGTCAGGATACAGCACCAGCTCCTCCCTGTCTGGGCTGTGATTGGTCAGATGGATGAAGTCTGGCCTCTGATTGGTCCTCGTCTCATCTTCCTCGGCCTGGACGGACAGAATCAACTCAAGGTTCACTTCCTCACTTCACCCTCCCGTCATCAATGAAGACATGAATCATGATGAAACCTTCAGCTGTGTGTTCTCACCCATGCAGAGGTGACCTGCAGACTGACGGTGCTCCCCAGCTCCTGATTGGTCCTGTGTAGCCCCACCTCCACACCTGAGCCCCTCCCCCTCTGGCTGCAGGAAGAGGCGCTCACACCGAGGGGGCGTGTCTTCACCTGAGTGGGCGGGACCAAAGGTTAAAACGCTGCATTAAATGTAGAAAAAGACGAACAGAGTCTAGTGTGTAGCTGTACCTCCTCCTCCTCCTCCTCCTGCGTCTCCTCCTGTCTGTTGGGGCAGTACGAGTCCAGCAGTCTCAGGTCCAACATGGACTTCACCATCAGGACGCCGTCCTCGGAGCTGCCCGCCCTCCTGGACCAGCGCCGGCGAGGAGGTCGACCCCCCGACCCCTCCTGAGGAGAAACACAGAGATAATAAAGTTATGAGATGATATATGCTCCGTTATGACGAGGATCACATCTGAGTCTGAGGTGTTTCACTCACCTTCCTGCCGTCCAGACAGCTGAACTTCTCATCAGATGTTTCTGCAGGAACAAACATTAAAATAATGGTTTTTGGTCTCTGTACCATCTTTAGAATAAAAAGGTCCATGTACACACAGTTAACGACAGAACTGACCCGTCTCCTCCTCCAGACTTCCCGCTGTGACCACATAAGGACAGCAGAGCTCCTCCTCCTCCTCCTCTTCCTCCTCCTTGTCGCTGTCGGACGACATGGTGACGACACGAGGAGCCGACGCCTCCCTGCTGCTGCTGCGACACAGACACATATATGTATAATGTTTAATCAACGTGACAGAACAGAATAATTATATTTTATTAAATTCATATCAAGTTGACCAATGTTGTGAAATGTTTCCAGAGTTTTCCTTCAGAAGAGCCTCGGTGATGTTCCTCCTCAGTGATGTTCCTCCTGACACGTTTATATTTACTGGCATGTTTTTTAACTGTTTGAGAAACGCTGTATTGCATCTTTGTGTATGAAGTTTGTTTTACTATATTATTATTATTAATACGTTTCTCTTCTTAAATGTCTGTAGCTAATAAAGCCAAAGATATTTGGAAATATGATTAACTTTTTGTTTCAGTAGAAATTAATTATCTTTCAACTGTTCACTCATATTATTCAGAAATGTTTGCTTTAATTGACATCATGAGTTTAACAGAAGAACTTCTCTTCAGTACATTTTCATAAATTATATTATAATATATTCATATTTTTATATTTAGATGGATTCAGTTTAGTTTTAGTCAAAATGTTTAAAATGTATAAATCCCTTTTCATTACTGTCATTAAACAGAATCAACTCATCAGTCAGTACTATTTGTCTTTGTCATTATTTTATTTCTGCTTTTATAAATTGTATTTCTGCTCTGTCTTCGTATCATTCAAAAGTTTCTACTTTTAATCTCTTGAATTCATTAAAGTTTATGCAGACACAGTTTTTTAAATTAACACTGACACACGTCTGCTGTGACGCTAACATTTACCTGAGGTTCACCACTTTCTGCTGAGGTGCATTCTGGGAGTTCTGAGTGCTGCTGGGAGGTCGGAGGTCAGCGAGTCGCTGCCTCATCCTGATGGTCAACTCTGGACTGAGACGCCACACGAAGATACAGCTGAGAACACAAACAGACGCTTCATTAATACTTTTATAAAATATTTATTCTAAACGTTCTGATGTGATTTATAAATGATAAAATCTCTAAAATGAAACAATAAAGAAACTCTTTAAACGTGCTGTCTGTAAGAAAAGTTGATTTTTTAATCTCATTCCAAACTCGTCAAATACTGACACACCCTGACAGAGGACGGGTTCGCCTCCATCCCACAGCGTCGTTATTTGACGAGCTGAGAATGAGGCTTTTCTTACAAACATCATGTTTACCAGTCAGATGACACTGACCGATAAATCAACATGTTCTCTTGAGGATCAAACTGTGATGTCACCATGTTAACATTTAAAAAAACCTTCTGTAACTGCTGAACGTGTGGATGTAAAGGTGAGACGTACCTGTCTCCAGACACTGTGATCAGGTGTCTGCAGTCACTGCTGAACTTCAGACCTGTGACGATCTCTGAGAGACAGACAGACAGACAGACAGACAGAGGGTTAGACAGAAATATACACTCATCACAAACTAAAACAGAATATAAAATACAACATATATGACGGTCAGTATTTTAAATAAATTAAACACAGTAATGAGCCCTCATAGAAACAATAAGGAGACAATAGTGATGAAGTTGTTCTGACCTGAGTGTCCGAACATGGTGGCCACACACTCTCCAGAGTAGAAGTCAAAGATACTGATGTTCTTATCTGAACAGGAGGTGGCGATGTAGAGACCTGACGGGTCGATCTGCACCTGAGGAGGAGTTTCATATATGTCAGCTAACTGTTAATCAGTCATCAATACCTGCTGTTACCATGGAAACATCCTCATGGAAGAATGGTGGGACATACCTTGATGAGCGTCCCGTCCTCGCCCTGAGAGCCTTTATACATCTTCTTCTGTTTCCCGTTACTGATGTTAAAGATCCTGCAGGAGGAAGAGCAGAGGGACTGACATCATCATCATCATCATCAACATGGTCACCGAAACGGTTGTCACCATGGTAACCGAAATGGTGGTCAACATGGTCATCACCATGGTAACCGAAATGGTCGTCACCATGGTAACCGAAATGGTCGTCACTATGGTCACCGAAATGGTGGTCAACATGGTCACCAAAAAGGTCATCACCATGGTCACCGAAATGGTCATCACCATGGTTACCAAAAAGGTCATCACCATGGTCACCGAAATGGTCGATGGTCGGACGAAGCTACTGGGGCGCCCCACGTTATTTTTATAATATTAAAGGTCCTGCAAGAGGAACAGGAAAATAACTGATCATCCTCAGCAACACTGACATCGTCAAAATCCACGTCATCATCGACAACGTGTTGATTTTCTAATATTAAAGGTCTTGCAAGAGGAACAGGAAAATAACTGATCATCCTCAGCAACATTGACATCGTCAAAATCCACGTCATCATCGACAACGTGTTGATTTTCTAATATTAAAGGTCCTGCAAGAGGAACAGGTAAATAACTGATCATCCTCAGCAACATTGACATCGTCAAAATCCACGTCATCATCGACAACGTGTTGATTTTCTAATATTAAAGGTCCTGCAAGAGGAACAGGAAAATAACTGATCATCCTCAGCAACATTGACATCGTCAAAATCCACGTCATCATCGACAACGTGTTGATTTTCTAATATTAAAGGTCCTGCAAGAGGAACAGGAAAATAACTGATCATCCTCAGCAACATTGACATCGTCAAAATCCACGTCATCATCGACAACGTGTTGATTTTCTAATATTAAAGGTCTTGCAAGAGGAACAGGAAAATAACTGATCATCCTCAGCAACATTGACATCGTCAAAATCCACGTCATCATCGACAACGTGTTGATTTTTTTAATATTAAAGGTCCTGCAAAAAGAATAGGAAAAGAAAAGGGACGGATTATCATCAGCAACCTCGACATCAACATGGTCGTCAGCGCGGTCTTCAACATGGTCACCGAAATGATCGTCAACACTGTGGTCAACATGGTCATCACTATGGTCACTGAAATGGTCATCACCATGGTTACTGAAATGGTCGTCAACATGGTCACTAAAATGGTCATCCCCATGGTCACCGAAAAGGTCGTCAACATGGTGGTCAACATGGTCATCACTATTGTCATCACCATGATTACCGAAATGGTTGTCAACATGGTCACCGAAACAGTCATCACCATGGTTACCGAAATGGTTGTCAACATGGTCACCGAAACAGTCATCACCATGGTTACCGAAATGGTCGTCAACATGGTCACCGAAAAGGTCGTCAACATGGTCGTCAACATGGTGGTGAACATGGTCATCACCATGGTCACCAAAATGGTCGTCAACATGGTCACCGAAATGATCATCACCATGGTCACCAAAATGGTCGTCAACATGGTCATCAACATTGTCATCACCATGGTCACCAAAATGGTCATCAACATGGTCGTCAACTTGGCCACCGAAACGGTCGTCAACATGGTCACCAAAATGGTCACCGAAATGGTCATCAACTTGGTCACCGAAACGGTCGTCAACATGGTGGTAAACATGGTCATCACCATGGTCACCGAAATGGTTGACGGTCGGACGAAGCTACTGGGGCGCCCCACGTTATTTTTCTTATATTAAAGGTCCTGCAAGAGGAACAGGAAAATAACTGATCATCCTCAGCAACACTGACATCGTCAAAATCCACGTCATCATCGACAACAACGTGTTGATTTTCTAATATTAAAGGTCCTGCAAGAGGAACAGGAAAATAACTGATCATCCTCAGCAACATTGACATCGTCAAAATCCACGTCATCATCGACAACGTGTTGATTTTCTAATATTAAAGGTCCTG
The DNA here is from genome assembly GCF_040436345.1 of Pagrus major. Taxonomy (NCBI): domain Eukaryota; kingdom Metazoa; phylum Chordata; class Actinopteri; order Spariformes; family Sparidae; genus Pagrus; species Pagrus major. The sequence goes on from NC_133230.1 coordinate 612,859, forward strand.
CAAGAGGAACAGGTAAATAACTGATCATCCTCAGCAACATTGACATCGTCAAAATCCACGTCATCATCGACAACGTGTTGATTTTCTAATATTAAAGGTCCTGCAAGAGGAACAGGTAAATAACTGATCATCCTCAGCAACATTGACATCGTCAAAATCCACGTCATCATCGACAACGTGTTGATTTTCTAATATTAAAGGTCCTGCAAGAGGAACAGGAAAATAACTGATCATCCTCAGCAACATTGACATCGTCAAAATCCACGTCATCATCGACAACGTGTTGATTTTCTAATATTAAAGGTCTTGCAAGAGGAACAGGAAAATAACTGATCATCCTCAGCAACATTGACATCGTCAAAATCCACGTCATCATCGACAACGTGTTGATTTTCTAATATTAAAGGTCCTGCAAGAGGAACAGGTAAATAACTGATCATCCTCAGCAACATTGACATCGTCAAAATCCACGTCATCATCGACAACGTGTTGATTTTCTAATATTAAAGGTCCTGCAAGAGGAACAGGAAAATAACTGATCATCCTCAGCAACATTGACATCGTCAAAATCCACGTCATCATCGACAACGTGTTGATTTTCTAATATTAAAGGTCTTGCAAGAGGAACAGGAAAATAACTGATCATCCTCAGCAACATTGACATCGTCAAAATCCACGTCATCATCGACAACGTGTTGATTTTCTAATATTAAAGGTCTTGCAAGAGGAACAGGAAAATAACTGATCATCCTCAGCAACATTGACATCGTCAAAATCCACGTCATCATCGACAACAACGTGTTGATTTTCTAATATTAAAGGTCCTGCAAGAGGAACAGGTAAATAACTGATCATCCTCAGCAACATTGACATCGTCAAAATCCACGTCATCATCGACAACAACGTGTTGATTTTCTAATATTAAAGGTCTTGCAAGAGGAACAGGAAAATAACTGATCATCCTCAGCAACATTGACATCGTCAAAATCCACGTCATCATCGACAACGTGTTGATTTTCTAATATTAAAGGTCTTGCAAGAGGAACAGGAAAATAACTGATCATCCTCAGCAACATTGACATCGTCAAAATCCACGTCATCATCGACAACGTGTTGATTTTCTAATATTAAAGGTCCTGCAAAAAGAATAGGAAAAGAAAAGGGACGGATTATCATCAGCAACCTCGACATCAACATGGTCGTCAGCGCGGTCTTCAACATGGTCACCGAAATGATCGTCAACACTGTGGTCAACATGGTCATCACTATGGTCACCGAAATGGTCATCAACATGGTCGTCAACATGGTCGTCACCATGGTCATCGAAATGGTCGTCAACATGGTCGTCACCATGGTCATCAACATGGTCGCCAACATGGTCATCGAAATGGTCGTCAACATGGTCGTCACCATGGTCATCAACATGGTCGCCAACATGGTCATCGAAATGGTCGTCAACATGGTCGTCACCATGGTCATCAACATGGTCGCCAACATGGTCATCGAAATGGTCGTCAACATGGTCGTCAACATGGTCATCGAAATGGTCGTCAACATGGTCGTCACCATGGTCATCGAAATGGTCGTCAACATGGTCGTCACCATGGTCATCAACATGGTCGCCAACATGGTCATCGAAATGGTCGTCAACATGGTCGTCACCATGGTCATCAACATGGTCGTCAACATGGTCGTCACCATGGTCATCAACATGGTCGTCAACATGGTCGTCAACATGGTCACCGAAACAGTCATCAACATGGTCATCACCATGATCACCAAAATGGTTGTCACCTTGGTAACCGAAATGGTTGTCAACATGATCGTCAACATGTTCACCAAAACAGTCATCAACATGGTCATCACCATGATCACCAAAATGGTTGTCACCATGGTCATCGAAATGGTCGTCAACATGGTCGTCACCATGGTCATCAACATGGTCGCCAACATGGTCATCGAAATGGTCGTCAACATGGTCGTCACCATGGTCATCAACATGGTCGCAAACATGGTCATCGAAATGGTCGTCAACATGGTCGTCACCATGGTCATCGAAATGGTCGTCAACATGGTCGTCACCATGGTCATCGAAATGGTCGTCAACATGGTCGTCAACATGGTCGTCAACATGGTCATCAACATGGTCGTCAACATGGTCGTCAACATCATTGTCGACATCAACGTTGTCTTTATCATCAACATATATCATATTATTTACTTGTATCATACATTCTGTGATTGAAATTTGTAAACTGTGATTTTGGATTAAATAAATAAAATTGATTTGATCTGAGTCGTCGCCTTCTTCATCCTCATTATCTTCATTATCATCACTTATCATCATGTCACAGTCATTTTCTCCATCAATCCATTGATTGTGCTTCATCATCACGAGCCTGTCTCGTCTCACTGACATGAAACTAGATGATAAAAACAAGTTTAGTCTGAGTTCTTCTTCCACTCTGCTCATGAGTCTCACAGTTGAACTGGGACAGTTTGTCTCTGCTGTGTTGTTTCCAGTCAGACCAGCAGGTGGCAGCCTCTCATCACACACAGAGCAGCCAGACAGGAAACCATTAAACCAGTTCTCATCATAAATCATGAACTCATCATGACTGCAGCCAGAATAAATGAATAAATGAATAAATGAATAAATGAATAAATGAACATCGTCTGTGGTGCGTTCATGTGCTGCTCTGGACATTACAAATGTTCCATATTATTTCATTATAATCAAACCTGCACAACAATAAACACACATGGAAGTTATTAAAGAAGATGATGTGAATACAGAAACTGTTCATGTTGTTCTTCTCTGTCAGGTCAGAAGAGGCCAAAGTTCCTGCAGCACATGAACACATGATGCAACATGGTCATCACCATGGCTTCTTCTTCTTCTTCTTCTTCTTCTTCTTGTTTTACCTCTTTTTTTATTTTATTCTCTGTCCCCTGTCCTTTCTTTTATTCACATCACCATCCTTCTGTTTCTGCTCCTTCATCTTGTTCATAACAGTACATTTTAAAAACTGTGATGGTGTGTTCATGTGCTGCAGGAACTTTGGCCTCCTCTGACCTGACAGTCATCTGAAGAACATGAACAGTTTCTGTATTCACATCATCTTCTTTATGTATGAAATAATGTCTGACATTTCAAATGTCAGAGCAGCACATGAATGCACCATCACCTTTATTAAATTTACTGTACCAACAAGATGAAGGAGCAGAAACTGAAGGATCGTGAAGAAGAAGAAGAAGAAGAAGAAGAAGAAGAAGAAGAAGAAGTAGAAGAAGACAGCATCATGGCAGATAATCCTAATCCATCTCTCAGTGCCTGCTGGGTAATCTGCAGCTGACAGACTGAACAGTCATGTTTGTCTCAGCTACAGCTGGATTAACACACACACACACACACACACACACACACACACACACACACACACACACCTGTGTGTGTTACCTGATGCTGCGGTCCTGACAGCCCACTGCTGCGTACTTCCTGGTCGGTTCCACGTCCATGTCGTACAGCGTCGTCTTCCTCACCACATGATGAGTCCTTGTGAACTCCAACCCCTCGTCCAGCTGTCGGCACAGGATGAGAAGAAGAAGAAATATAGATTTCATTATTGGATTATAATTATAGTGTCATTAATGTGTTGATGACTTCATGTTCAGAGTCGGTGGATCAATAAAGTGTTTTAATATCACTGTTGTAAAAGTACTCGACAGTTGTAAGTAAACATGGTGTTAAAATATTACTGTGGTAACAGTGAAAGTCACTCATGTGAAGAGTACTCGAGTAAAAGTCTTAAAGTATCTGATGTTAAATGTAGTTAAGTATCAAAGTATCAGTAAAGTAACTGATCATGTATTACATGTATAAACTGAGTCAGCTGATCATCATAATCACTGTTTTTATCTGACTGATGAGAAAATCTATTCATTTAAAAATGTAATCTGTAAAGTAACTAAAGTAATCAGATTAATGTAGTGGAGTGGAAGTATAAAGTTGCAGAAAATGGAAATACTTGAGTAAAGTACCTGAAAATTGTACTTCAGTACAGTACTTGAGTAAATGTACTTAGTTACTTTCCACAACTGACAGACCTGCAGTGAAGCAGTGACATCACTCAGGTGAGTCTCACCTGCTGAGCGGTTCCGGAAGTAAACACTCTTATCGGCTCCACAGCTGATCATCCTCACTTTGCCCTCATTGGCTGAGAGACAGGAAGAAGAAGAAGAAGATGATGATGTCAGAGGGTGAACCAACAACATGGACTGAACATGATGATGTCAGAGGTCAGAGGTCAGAGAGACTGACCAGCGAATCGGACGGCAGTGATGGAGGACGAGTGTTCATCCAGAGTCTGAACCAGACTGTAGTCTCTGCCCGCATCCAGGACGTGGATCAGACGGTCCCGACTGGCCGTGGCTAATAACTGGAGACCTGACAGACAGACAGACGGGTCAGACAGACAGACAGACAGACAGACGGGTCAGACAGACAGACAGACAGACAGACAGACGGGTCAGACAGACAGACAGACGGGTCAGACAGACAGACAGACGGGTCAGACAGACAGACAGACAGACAGACAGACAGACGGGTCAGAGACAGTCAAAGAGAGAAACTTGAACTCAGACGGTGTACGGTCGTATTTATAACGAAAACAGGTGTGAAACATTTCTTCTCTTCTCATGTTGTGAGTCTGTGTTGTCTGATTAAACTCAGTAGTGAACTGACGCTGTTTAAGCTCCAGACTGCAGCTCTGAGCTGCTGTCAGGAGACAGACGGGTTCTGGATGTTGTTTCAAACATTGTAATATTTGTATTTATATATATTTGTATTTGTTGTGTGTGTGTATATGAGTTGTGTGTGTGTTGTTCTGTTGGCAGAATTCCTCCTTCAGGGCTGATTGATTATTTTAAATTGAGTTTATCTTGGTTGAGTAGAAGAGCTGAACACTTTGTCCTGACGGTCCTGTGATAAACATACATGTTGTGATAAACATACATGTTGTGATAAACATACATGTTATGATAAACATACATGTTGTGATAAACATACATGTTGTGATAAACATACATGTTATGATAAACATACATGTTGTGATAAACATACATGTTGTGATAAACATACATGTTGTGATAAACATACATGTTGTGATAAAAATACATGTTATGATAAACATACATGTTATGATAAACATACATGTTATGATAAACATACATGTTGTGATAAAAATACATGTTGTGAGAGTCTCGTCACTGGACTCTATGTGAAGCTTGTCGACTCAGTCGTGTCTGTAAGAATGTTTTCTGTTCCTCCTTCTGTATTTTAATAGAATATGAATGTAAACGAGGATCATCGTCTCCACACCCGACAGATTTATTGGTTCATGAAGCATCCAGACTCTGTGCACGTGGAGCTGAACTCACCACACTGACCCCTCCAGGACACCAGAGAAATTAATTTCCTGTCATATGTTTTCTTTGATAAAAGCACGCTGAACTAAACACATGTGATTCTCTCAACACACACACACACACACACACACACACACACACACACACACACACACACACACCTCCTGACAGGATTAAACTGAGCTCATCCCGACTGCTGAGCTGGCGTCTTCTGTCTCAGCACTTTGGACCAAACTACAGGAAGTGATGTCACTCCTGCTGTTAGAGAGAGAGTGTGTGTGTGTGTGTGTGTGTGTGTGTGTGTGTGTGTGTGTGTGTGTGTGCGAGCGCGTGTGTGTTTACGAGCCTCAGCATTCCTCTGTGTGTGTTGTTGTTTCCATGTCGACAGTGAAGTGTTGTATTGTTGAGTTTGCTGGTTTAACTGTCGAGAGGTTTAATCGCCTGTTTTATGTGTGTGTGTGTGTGTGTGTGTGTGTGTGTACATTTCTCTCTCTAATAAACTTGCGTCACCAAATTCCAGTGAACTTCCTTCAGCTTGTCGTGGTGCTGCTGTGGAGTCACAGCTGGTTTCTATCCAACCAGCTCAGCTCGTTTTAATCAAGAAATCCATCAATAATCATTCAGACCTGACTGAATCTCCTCCGTCTGGGTTTGTAGACGTATTTTTGATGAACGATCAGATGCTACTGTAACCTCAGTGACAAACACATTGTGTTTCCTGTGACGGCTTCACAATAAAAGCCAGTTTGAGTGTTTTAATGTGAAACAGCAGGAGGAGGAAATGATTCTATAAAACACAAATGCCACCAACCAAACTCTGTACAATTTTCTGAATATTAAAGGATTCAAGTTTGGTTTGTTTTCACATTAAAACACTCAGACGGTTCTGAAGTCAGACGGTTCTGAAGTCAGTGCAGCTTTACTTTTGTTTTATTCTCCTGTCTTGACTGGCCGTAGCGGTTCTGTTTGGATCAAACTGTGACTGAGAATAATTCAGCTGCACTCTGATCTCTTATTGGTTGAGTCACATGTCATGTCACAAAAACCACAACTGAACAGTAACACACTGAGATCAGGTCAGCCTCAGTTTACAGGTTCACTGCCTGGCTCAGGGGCAGAGGAGGAGGGCAGAGCAGCTGCTGGTTCACACGCAACAACAACAGTGTTCAGGTCGTGTGACTGCAGACAGACGAGAGCAGCCTCACGCCACCGTCCCGTCTCCAGGACGACCACGTCAGATTGTGTTGATCTATGTTGATGATTTTATAAGAGAAGAGAAGCGAGTTCAGGTCGTCCTCAGAGAGGATGAAGATGGTGTCCGTCTGTGTCAAACACCTCATCACAGGTGAGTTAATGATGTCACTGAGTGAATGACAGGTGAGCCGATTGTGTCTGTAGATGGAAGAGAATCTAAAAAGAGTCTTTGTAAAGTTGGAACTACAGTTTTTACTGTAATAATAATAATAATTATACATTTTATTTGTAACGCACTTTATATTTAACAAAAAATCTCAAAGTGCTACAACAGCAACCAAAAAGAGAAAAATAAGTTAAAAGAGTTAAAAGCAGTTATCAAAGTTACACAAGCAAACAAAAAACAACAAATAAGGCCGACCTTAAAACAGCTG
>NC_133230.1:622413-627716 GCF_040436345.1 Pagrus major
GTGTCTGTGTCAGCTGAGTCATGCAGCGTTCAGCCTCCATGAGGTCATCAGAGCGTCACACTGAAACTAAATGTAAATGAAGTGAAGGAATGTTGGTGAGCCAAGAACCAGACAGAGAGCGCCGTGTTCTGATCCGCTGCTGCGCCTACACTCTGGGGCCAGTGCAGTACCAGTACTACAGTACCAGTACCACAGTACCAGAACCACAGTACCAGTACTACAGTACCAGTACTACAGTACCAGAACCACAGTACCAGTACCACAGTACCAGTACTACAGTACCAGAACTGTAGCAGTGAGTGGATGTTGGCGGTCGTGACTTGTGCTGCGTTCAGGGTCCCCTGTGAATCAGAATGTGGAGGGTGAGGGGGGTGAAACGTCACTCAGCCAATCAGGTGCAGCGTTGGTTATGAATGACGGTGGTGTGCTCTGAGACCGACCAATGGAGTGAGAGAAAGGACGTGGGCGTGTCTGAGTCAGTCAGTCAGTTCAGCCAGTGAGGACAGAGATCACATTTCTTTGTTTTCGACTGAATAAATGAAAAAAACATTTTGTTTTGTTTTCGCTCTCGTTCAAACTTCAAACAGCTGCTTTAATATTTAAATCTTATTAAATCACATGTCAGATTATTAACAGCTGACCTTCATGTCAACATGGAGGACGCTATCGTTTTATGTTTTCTTCAAAGGAGACCTGCTGATGTGCTGTTGGTTCTGTTCTGTTCTGTTCTGAGCAGGATTGGACCGCTGGCTGACAGGTGTTTCCTGTTACAGGAAGTTTGAAGAGTTTTTAAACATCTTTGATAAATTATTGGTTCATATAGTTTCCTCATCAGGACTAAATGTTTGTGAGGCGTCACGGCTGAACTGAGTCCAGGTGAGATGACGACTTACGGAGGCGGAGTCGACTCTCTGCGCAGGAAGCAGAGGAGGAAGCAGAGGAACTTCACATTAGAGTGTTTCAGGTTAAAGACACACGGTGAAACATTACATCATTAAACCATCAATCTGGGTCGTCATGGAGACGTCCCGCGGCCGTTTTTAACTTCCTGAAACGAGCGGTGGGACTCACCCGCAGCTCCACCCACTTGTCGAGGAGTCGCCGGTCGTTGAACTCACACAGCAGCCCGGAGGAGGTGATGCAGAAGGTGGAGGAGGCCTGTCGGCCCCGCCCACACGCCACATCGCTGAAGAAGTTGTTCCTGAGCTCTCCCAGCAGCCCCGAACGCCCCAGCAGAGGGACGGTGGCGTTCACCTGCAGAGGACGACCCGGTCAGTACACAGGAAGTTTACAGCAGGTGATCAACACGTGGCTGACAGGCGAACCTTGGAGGTCTTGGCGTGGTCCAGGTACCAGAACTTGACGTGGCGGTTGCCGGCGGTAACAAAGTAGGAGCTGTCGTCGGAGAAGGAGACGGCCGTCACCTTACTGGACACCTTATTGGCTGCAACCACGATGTTTTTCTGATCAACAGACAACAAAACAACAACAACAACAACAACAACGTGTCACCTTCAAACTGTCTCCATGGATTTGTTTGTTTGTTTGTTTACAGTTCATCAGTGTTTACCTTCCAGTTCCACACGTTGACCATCATGTCGTGTTGGTAGCCCACGCTGACGATGTATTTCCCGTTGGGAGAAAACGCCACGCAGGCGACGCCGTATTTATGTTCCTGCAGCTCGGCGACCTGCTGACGCTCCAACACCTCCCAGACCCGAACCGCCGGCATGTGACCGCTCTGAGGGAGGAGGAGGAGGAGGAGGAGGAGGAGGAGGAGGAGGAGGAGGATCAGCACGTGTTAATACATCGATACAAACATCCAGTCAGGTTTTATTCATCACAACAGATGATACAGATTTCTTTGTTTAATATCTCAATAACTGAATTTCTGTCTCGGTTCTGATGTTTGAAGACCTGAGATCTGAAAAGCAAAATTAAATTCACATTTATTCATATTTTAATTGAAAGATAGTCAATAGTTTGATCGATAATGAAAATAATGGATAGCTGACGCTCTGATCTTTTACAGGTGACTTTCTGAAAATATAAAAAAAGTAACATATAAAGTAACAAAGACAATAAAGATATTTAAGGCAGGAAAACAAAAACCAGTTCATGGTCACTGTTAACATTTAAAAAGCTCATCACGGTGCTTCTACGCTCAAACTGCAGATCAATAATCATGATCCCAGATCAGATCACAGAGTCGACCTGTTTCCTCTGGTTTCACTTCATCTTTATTTCTTTAATACGATGATGAGATCGTCATCATCATAAACAGGAGACTTTCTGTGGATTCAGTGTTCACAGACCAACAGCTGACAGCAGCAGGTCCACTTCACTTCATGCTGAGACGACCTTCTGTTACTCAACACGTCTCTGAAGCTTTCCTTCATTATCACCTGATGAAACAGGAGCTGCATCGTGTTTGTATGAAGTCAGAATATCAAATATCTCAAAACAAACTGAACTCGTCTTTAAGGACTTTTATTAACCTTTTACAAGGACATTCTGATGTGAGCCGAGCTAAACTGAACATGCTCAGATCCACTCCAAGTATTAGACTGGCCCCGGGTCAGGACTGGTCCCGGGTCAGGACTGGCCCCGGGTCAGGACTGGTCCCGGGTCAGAACTGGTCCCGGGTCAGAACTGGTCCCGGGTCAGGACTGGCCCCGGGTCAGGACTGGCCCCGGGTCAGGACTGGCCCCGGGTCAGACTCACCTCTCCTGTGACGATGTATTTCCCATCTGGAGAAAAGGCCAACGTGGTGATCGCCTTCCTGAAACACAGAAACACCTTCATTAAGTTTCAAATCACTTCTCATGTCGTCGTCATCATCATCATCATCGTCATCATCATCATCATTGTCATCATCGTCATCATCATCAGGTGGTCAGATCATCGTTAACCTGCCGGTAACCACAGCAACAGGACTGATCCTTCAGGCTCTGTTTGAACAGTGTTGACGCTGCTTCTGCTGCTGTGAATCATGGGAGTTGTAGGTGATTAGGGCTGAATATCTACGAGGATCTGAGGATGTGAAGACGGTCTGAGCCCGACCGGCACCAGAACACATTTTATAAATTCAAAATAGTAACAAGAGTTGAAATATTTTATTATTACTTGAAAAATGTGTTAAATTTGTGACCAAAACATATTGAACATGTAGCGATGGTGAGGCGTCAGGTGTCCACGAGGGTCTGTGATGATGCTCCTCTCCTCATACGACCAGCGTCAGTCTGAAACTGTCCACTTCACTGACGTCAACTCGTCGACGTGTCTTGTTACTATTGTGAATTTATAAAATGTGTTCTGGTGCCGGTCGGGGACGTGAAGCTTCACAGCGAGGCTCAGACCGTCTTCACATCCTCAGATCCTCGTAGATGTTCAGTCGACTCGTCGACGCGTAACAAAGTTACAAAGATGAAAGAGTTCTGACATCTGAACATGGAAGCTGCTCAAACCAGACGGACAGGAAGTGAGAGCTGATTGGCTGAAGTTTTACCTGGAGCTGTTGAAGATGTGATGCTGTTTGTTCTTCCGAGGATTCAACAGGACGACGACACACCTGAAGACACACGAGTGAGAGGGTTAACACACACACACACACACACACACACACACACACACACACACACACACACACACACACACACACACGTTAGCACATGAACAGGTACACAACCTAGACTCCACCCACTGAACACACACACACACACACACACTGAACACACACACACACCCACTGAACACACACACAGACACACACTGAACACACACACACACACACACACACACACAGCTGACAGACAGAAAGAAGAGCGAGACACTGAAGACACTAAAACAGGATTTAAAGAGTAAAATAAGATTAAAGATCAAATAAAATGATTATAGATTTTAACTAATGGTCTCAAATACATGTTGAAGCGGTCCAGAGTGGTTCTGGTTCTGGATCAGGTCTCAGGGTCTGTTTATGAAGGTTCAGGTCGGACAGACTGAGTCACCAAACAGAGACTCATTAAACCTGCTCACTGTTTATACAGCAGAGTGAGTGAGTGTGTGTGTGTGTGTGTGTGTGTGTGTGTGTGTGTGTGTGTGTGTGTGTGTGTGTGTGTGTGTGTGGCCTGAGCAGAAACTGTTGAACTGTGATCCTGAAAAAATAAGTTCAGGAAGTTCTGACTGGTTTTGGGAGGTTTTGTTCCAGAAGTAAAAACACCAGCGCTAGCATTAGCATGCTAACATGTAGCTATTGAGCAGGTATAATGTTCACTGTCTTTAGTTTAGCGTGTTAGCATGCTAACATTAGCTGATTCTTACACACAGTCCAACAGGCTGATGATTTATTTAATCAGTTATAAAAATATTAAACTGTATGACTCTGTAGCTCAGGTGTGTGTGTGTGTGTGTGTGTGTGTATGTGTGTGTGTGTATGTGTGTACAGTATGTGTGTGTGTGTGTGTGTGTGTATGTGTGTACAGTATGTGTGTGTGTGTGTGTGTGTGTGTGTGTGTGTGTGCGTGTGCGTGTGCGTGTGTGTGTGTGTGTGTGTGTGTGTGTATGTGTGTACAGTATGTGTGTGTGTGTGCGTGTGTGTGTGTGTGTGTGTGTGTGTGTGAAGCGTCCAGGTGTTGCAGCTGTGACATCAGAGCCTCTCTGACCTTCGACCTCTCAGCAGACAAACAGACAGAAGAAAGGCTGTTGTTGTTTGTTCTGACTCGTCAGGTGACGACGGTGACATCATCACTCTCTGAGCAGTCAGGAGCCAATCAGAACACTTAGAATAATTAATGTACAGACAGATCTGATCAGACTTGTTGTCAAACACACACACACACACACACTCTGTCTGTCAGCCTGCTGACTCACACAGGGATTATGTGTGTGTGTGTGTGTGTGTGTGTGTGTGTGTGTGTGTGGAGATGAACAAACACACACTCATTGATTAGTGTTAGCTGACTGTAAGCAGCTGATTCAGCAACCAATTATACTCTTCCTCATGAGCACACACACACACACACACACACACACACACAGGAGAGACTAAAACAGAACGTTTTTTCTGTCTTATAGAAATAAACTGAAACTAAAATCATGATGAAACTGATCTGAACAGATTATTTACACCTGCAGCTGCTGAGCTAACAGTGTTAGCATGCAGCTCGACCGCACGGTGAGAGTTAAACATCATCTCAGATCAGGTTGATCTCTGTGATCACAGCAGACGAGCTGCACGGAGACACCTGATCTGATGACTGAGCCTGACTTTATATCATCAGGAGGAGATGATGACTGAGCCTGAC
>NC_133230.1:627816-640316 GCF_040436345.1 Pagrus major
CAGAGAGTTTAAACTGCAGGACGACCAGCTGATCCATAATCAATCACTGTGGTCTCACTGGAGACACCGAGGACAGCCGGGACACTCACACTGTCGTCTGTGGGACAAACGTCCTCGTCTGCACTGAATGTTTGTGGGACAAACGTCCTCGTCTGCACTGAATGTTTGTGGGACAAACGTCCTCGTCTGCACTGAGTGTTTGTGAGACAAACGAGAAGGACGGCTTCATAACAGCTTCTGCTGGACGCTTTTATTTTGAAATTCTCTTTTTATTTAAACAACCAACTTTATCTTTTAGACAAAACTTTAATTTCTTAAATTATTTCTGTCACAACTGAAGCAGCTGATTCAACTGAGGGGACACACAAGTACAAATACTTCATCACTGTACTTCAGTCCATGTTTCAGGTATCTGTCCTGTACCTGAGTCTCTCTGAGACTTTCCCTCTCTACATCTGAACACAAACACCTGAACTTTCTCCTCCTCACAGCTTCAAACAGCCTCGTTACTTTAGTTTGATGCATTTGAGGTGAATTATGGATTATTGTTATTTGGCGTCATCGCACGCCGCCTTCCCAACATCACCAGACTGATGTCGACCTATCAGAGCACATCACGCACGGCAGACGCAGCGAGACGAGACAAAGACGTAAAGATGTGAACAGACAGAGAGGGAGGCTGAATGGGGAGAAAAGGCGTGTTAGTGTCTCGTATCTGCAGAGAGTTTCTTATTTTCTCTCTTTGTTGCTGCTCAGGACGCTTTACCAACCCAACATGTGGCTGTTTGACGTCCTGGGAATGAGACTCAACAAGTCTCGTGGTGGATCAGAACCACGGCTCCTAACGGACGGTGATCACATGATGTGTTTAATCTGATAATCTGATCATGTTGTTAGAGAAGCTCTGAGTGACAGACACACACTCACTCTCACATTCCTGTCTGCCTTTAATCTGCTGCTCCACACACACACACACACTGTTACACAACACACCAGCAGGTAAACACACTCTACACTTACACACTTAACTGTGTGCAGCCCGTCAGATCACACCGGACCTTAAAAGCCTCTCGACATACGTCTTGTGACCACGTCTATCCTCGCTCTACAACTTCTCCTCCGACACCACTGAGACAAACCGACTCCGTGTTTCTACACATGAAGAAACGTCTTCATGTTTAATGTTTGCAGAAGGAACCAGAAGGAACAAATGATGAAGAATTTATCAGAGTTTCATAAAGTTTATAAACTTTGTTTTAACTCAACAACTCACTAAATTGAGACATTTGTTAATGGAGTCTGGTGCTGTGAGGTTACCAGTTTCCCAGCAGTCGTCCTCTCACTGACACGTTTAAGCCTTTAAACGTCAGCAGACACATCAGAACCTTTCAGACACACTTCAGCTGCTTCAGAACCAGGATGTGAACTGGGTCAGGTGTAAACTGGGCTGAGTGTCCAACTTCAATACTTTTATGGCACCGACGACTTTTCTCAAACTATCAAATATTCAAAATCATCTTGTTACTCTCATCAGCGTCAGGGAGACAGAACCCAGCTGTGTGTGTGTGGTGTCAGTGTGGAGGTCCAGGTTTCTCACCCGGCAGGATACGCCAACAGTCCAGTTCTGGCGTCGCAGGCCAGCGCTCGGTTCCCCGGAGCCGTGATACCCAGAACCTTCTCCAAGGTGACCTGGAGGGCAAAGGTCAGTCAGACAGGTCAGGTAAACACAGACGTGGTGAGAACACATGAAGAAGAAGAAGATCTGTTCGTACAGCTGCAGTTTATGTATTCAAATGTTGAATAACTGCTGATGTGGATGTTTGTTCTGATCCAGTGTGACGATGAACACGAGTGAACGAGTCGACTCGGCACAAAGCAGCTTCATGTCGGCTTCATGTTGTAATAATAAGAGGAAATTTAAGATTATAGAGTTAGATTACTGAGATTATCAATATTATTATTAGTGTTATTTTAGTAATATTCATATTCAACCTCGGTTCTGCTCGAGGGTTCTGACTGTTGGAGGCAGTTTTGTCACAATGTGTTTGTCACGGGGGAAATGTTGGGTCAGGAGTTCTGTTTGGACCCGCTCAGTCTGGAAAGTGTCATGAGAGGAGTTTTGTTGTGAATCGAGCTGTACGAATAAAGATTGACTGATGAAGTAACGATGATACAAACACTCAAACATCACAAGACGTCTCTTAAATTCTCCAGAACAAGCTGCTGCTGACCTCATGAACACCTGCTGACCTCATGAACACCTGCGGACCTCATGAACACCTGCGGACCTCATGAACACCTGCTGACCTCCTGAACACCTGCTGACACTGAAACACTGCGTCTTTAATTCTTGAATGAGTTTTTACAACACTGGTAGGAACCAATGAGCTCGCAGCAGAGAGCCACAGACAGGAAGTGAGACAGTATTAAATGGACCTGATTGTACAGCGACATTTAATCAGCACACACTTACTTCAGGCTCCATGCTGCTGTAAAGTATCCTGACGGGTCAGAACTTCTTCTGTCCAATCAGATCTCAGATTGTTGTTTAAAATCTAAGTTCGACTGACTTTCTGTCTTCATCGTCTGCAGGCTGCCAACCTCACGCCTGTTAGCACGTAATGAGCAGTCTGTTCTGTGGTTTGGAGTACTGTGCAGCTCGATGCTAAGCTAACAACAGCAAACCTCTGTGTGTGTGTGTGTGTGTGTGTGTGTGTGTGTGTGTGTCCTCCTCTCACATGACTCTCCCTCCCTCTGCACCAAACTCTATTTATGTTTTCCTGGTTTTTGCTCGGTGTTTCCTCTGGACGAGCAGCTTCCTCACAGTCGTTCGTCACGTTAAACTGATAAAACCTGATGAGATGAATCCTCAGCTGACTTTATTTAACGCTGATGAGTCACAGCGAGGTGAGACTCTTCAACATCTACAGACAAGAAACTGATCCAGTGTGCAGGACTCTTCCTGCTGTCAGCTGACAGGTGGAGAAAATGTGTCATCACCTTAACTTCCTGTTAGCTTCTACAGTAACCAGCTGATATTAACTGTCAACACAAACATCAGACACACGTTCAGCGTCTTCACATGTTCCTCAGTGACCAGCTCACCTGATAACTGCTTCACAGAACCAACACCGACAATGTTCATCAGTAAAAGTCTTATTGTTCTGTATTTTTAACTTCACACCACCTTTAATAGACGTCTGTTAGCTCTGGCTAACAGCTACTAACATGACACATGAGTCATGAGAAATAGCAGCCTGTAGTTGTAATGCTAGTAAGCATGCAGATAGTAAGAAATAGCATTAGATTAGCATAAAAACAGTGAAATTATCATAAGAACGAAATGAAAGAAGAGTTGTGAAGTTCTGTCATGACGTCTGTGTATCTACTGATGTTAGCATGCTAACCAGCTAGCCCCAGCCTGAAAACCTCTTTCTGCCAGCGGTCAAAGCTCCTGTGCTAACAGTGTAAACACCAACACTCCCCTGGTAGTTGCATGTTGCACCTTTAACCAATCAGAAGCCAGAGCTGAACGACGTCATTAACGGTTCTAACGAGGCTGCAATTAAACTTTATCTTTAAATTACTCTGCTACAGTGCAGCGTCTGTAGTATTGTACAGCGTCTGTAGTATTGTACAGCGTCTGTAGTATTAGTACAGCGTCTGTAGTATTAGTACAGCGTCTGTAGTATTAGTGCAGCGTCTGTAGTATTAGTGCAGCGTCTGTAGTATTAGTACAGCGTCTGTAGTATTAGTACAGCGTCTGTAGTATTAGTGCAGCGTCTGTAGTATTAGTACAGCGTCTGTAGTATTAGTGCAGCGTCTGTAGTATTAGTACAGCGTCTGTAGTATTAGTGCAGCGTCTGTAGTATTAGTACAGCGTCTGTAGTATTAGTACAGCGTCTGTAGTATCAGTACAGCGTCTGTAGTATTAGTGCAGCGTCTGTAGTATTAGTACAGCGTCTGTAGTATTAGTACAGCGTCTGTAGTATTAGTACAGCGTCTGGTGTATCTGATGCTACAGGTGCTGGTCGGATGCTTCAGGTGTTGAGGCTCAGATGTTTGAGGTCAGACTGAAGATCTGAAGTGTTTCCCAACGGAGATAATTACTGTACACACACACACACACGCACACACACACACACACACACACACACAGGCTGTTTGTCCTGAGGCATCGGGGGGGGGGGGGGGGGGGGGGGTTTCTGATCAATGACATCATGAAAGTGATGAATAATTAATAAACGTTTGTAAAGACGGACCGGATCCACTGACTGAGAGTTTGGACCTGATCTGATCGGTTGATGTAACAAGTTATTAAAGAGTTTATTACTGAAACATGTTGATCTCTGATGAGATGAAGTCTGTGACATCATCAGACCGAGCAGAACCGGACCCAGAGGTCAGCAGACATCAGGACGAAGACCCGAGCTGATACACAGACTCTCTCTTTCTAATCGTCCTGCGAACCAGCACCGCTCCAGCAGACCTCACGTGCACTGTGCACTACAAAACTCTACACATATACACACACTTGCTGGTTTCCACTAATTGGACAAGTTTTAATACCCATATTTATTATTTATTGTTTGTAAATAACAATACCAAACTGTTTATACTTACACTGTTCATATTGTAAATACTATGTATATACGAGTTAATTCTATTTCTTATCTCTTATTATATTGTTTATTTATTACTTTGTATTATTGTTTAAGTGTGATATTGTCCTCTGGCTGCTGTGACCAAGGAATTTCCCCATTTGCAGGACAAATAAAGGAATTCTGATTCTGATTCTGATTCTGATTCTGATTCAGGTCCCCGACCCTCAGGTTGGATCCACACACACGCGTACAGCTCCACCACAACACAAAGCATGCTGGGAGTTTTACTGGCTGAGCGGATGAAGCTGCTGACGGATGGACGGGAGCCCCGCAGGGACAAACAGACAGGAACAACCTGACTGACAGGATGCTGCTGCAGCTTTCTGCTCCACTGACTGCAGCCAGTTTACCCGGTTCACCCAGTACACCCAGTACTCCCAGTACTCCCAGTACACACAGTACACTCAGTACTCCCAGTACACCCAGTACTCCCAGTACACTCAGTACTCCCAGTACACCCAGTACACCCAGTACACACAGTACACCCAGTACACCCAGTACACCCAGTACACACAGTACACCCAGTACACTCAGTACACACAGTACACCCAGTACACCCAGTACACCCAGTACACCCAGTACACACAGTACTCCCAGTACACTCAGTACACCCAGTACACCCAGTACACACAGTACACCCAGTACACTCAGTACACACAGTACACCCAGTACACCCAGTACACCCAGTACACCCAGTACACACAGTACTCCCAGTACACCCAGTACACACAGTACTCCCAGTACACTCAGTACACACAGTACACCCAGTACACCCAGTACTCCCAGTACACCCAGTACACACAGTACACCCAGTACACTCAGTACACCCAGTACACCCAGTACACCCAGTACTCCCAGTACACCCAGTACACCCAGTACTCCCAGTACACCCAGTACACACAGTACACACAGTACACTCAGTACTCCCAGTACACCCAGTACACCCAGTACTCCCAGTACACTCAGTACACCCAGTACACTCAGTACACCCAGTACACCCAGTACACACAGTACACCCAGTACACTCAGTACACACAGTACAACCCAGTACACCCAGTACTCCCAGTACACCCAGTACACCCAGTACTCCCAGTACACTCAGTACACCCAGTACACTCAGTACACCCAGTACACCCAGTACACACAGTACACCCAGTACACTCAGTACACACAGTACACCCAGTACACCCAGTACACCCAGTACACACAGTACTCCCAGTACACCCAGTACACACAGTACTCCCAGTACACTCAGTACACACAGTACACCCAGTACACCCAGTACTCCCAGTACACCCAGTACACACAGTACACCCAGTACACTCAGTACACCCAGTACACCCAGTACACCCAGTACTCCCAGTACACCCAGTACACCCAGTACTCCCAGTACACCCAGTACACACAGTACACCCAGTACACTCAGTACTCCCAGTACACCCAGTACACCCAGTACTCCCAGTACACTCAGTACACCCAGTACACTCAGTACACCCAGTACACCCAGTACACACAGTACACCCAGTACACTCAGTACACACAGTACACCCAGTACACCCAGTACTCCCAGTACACCCAGTACACCCAGTACTCCCAGTACACTCAGTACACCCAGTACACTCAGTACACCCAGTACACCCAGTACACACAGTACACCCAGTACACTCAGTACACACAGTACACCCAGTACACCCAGTACACCCAGTACACACAGTACTCCCAGTACACTCAGTACACACAGTACACCCAGTACACCCAGTACTCCCAGTACACTCAGTACACCCAGTACTCCAGTACACCCAGTACACCCCAGTACTCCAGTACACCCAGTACACAGGGTTACAGCTGCTGTCACTACTGATGTTACTTATTGATCGTCTGAAAGTGATCAGAACTGATCTGAGGTCTGAAAATGAGCCGATGTTTAAACTTTATTGACTCCAGCTGAAGTGAACACTGCAGAGCTGCTGCTGCCGAGTGTGTGTGTGTGTGTGTGTGTGTGTGTGTGTGTGTGTGTGTGTGTGTGTGTGTGTGTGTGTGAAATATGCCAACACAGCAGATTGAAAGCATTCAGCTGTATGTGTGTGTGTGTGTGTGTGTGTGTGTGTGTGTGTTTCACTAAATATCATAACACATTAAACTCTGATCATAAATTAAAACGTCACGCTGATAAAACCATGAAGAGAAATCAGGTAAACAAACAAACAAACAATCATTAAATGTGATTAATGAGTTTAATTAGCAGCAGCTGGTGTGTGTGTGTGTGTGTGTGTGTGTGTGTGTGTGTGTGTGTGTGTGTGTGTGTGTGTGTGTGTGTGTGTGACGCGCACCTTGTCGCTCAGGTCCTCTTTGTGCCGCGCGGCGCCGCTCCGCCGCCTCAGTTTGATGGACGGGGAGCGCAGCAGGTTCTTGATGCGGCTGCGGATCGTCCCGCCGCCGCCGCTTCCCTCCGCGGTCATCGCGCCGTTAGCTGCCCGGCTAGCTGCCTCTCTCAGCGGCTGGAGCCCGTCTCTGTCGTCGCCCTCTCCTCCGCTGTCATGCTGTCTGCGAGCCGAGCCGTGCCGGGCCAGAGGGTTCAGCTAGTCCGGCTCTGGTTCTGGTTCTGGACTGATCCGGGTCACGGGCTCCGGTTCCGCTGCTGCTCCGCATCATATTTCTCCGCCGCAGCGAAGACACGAAGCGGCCCGAAGCACGAGCCAGAGCGGACTGACGAGCGGCGCTGCGCCGGCGTCAAGACCGCACGCGTCGTGACGCTCTCACTTCCGGTCAGGCTTTTCAAAATCATTCAATCAAACTTTATTTATACATTGAAAGAAATCAGAATGACAAGAGATCGAAACAGAGCGATGGTGTAAAACAGAGGCTCAAAGTCAAAATAATAAAAGACAAAAACGAGCAATACAAATAAAGATAGAAATAAAATAAATATCGCAGGTAAAATTATAAATGATGAAATATAAGAATAAGAACAAGAGTCAAATGTGAATACATACAAATAACAAAGGGCTATGATGAAACCAAAATAAATTAAAATAATTATAAACATTAAAACCACAACAATGATAAAACTCAACATAAAAACCAGACTGAATAAACTAGAAGGTTTTTGAGACAGAATCTAAATATAAAATGTATTTAAGACTGTTGATATTTTAGTGTTTCACCTGATTGTTTTATCTGTGACGGATCTGAATTTTTATTTTTTTGTGAATAATTTTGGTCCCCTGTAATAATAATGACTTTACTACATCCAGCATCCCCGACAACCTCTGAGCAGTTTATTTACAGAGAAAAGATCAAAGTTTCATCATGTCTTTGATTTGTTAAATACTTTTTGTTAATAAAACTTTTTCTCTCAGTAAAACACACTTCTGTCCGTCTACTTCTACCACCACTGCATGTCATTCATTTCTTCTATTTGGCCATGCTTTTACGTTGACATCACACCCTCAACACTTCCTGTGTCGTCCTGTCTGACTCAGCTTGACGCAGTCTGACGTCTCTACACTGAACACAGCGTGAAGCAGCAGCAGCGCCCCCCGGCGGCAGGAGCATGAACTGCAGCTTCACACTGAACAGCTTTAATTTATTTTATAATTTTTATATTTCAAGAAAAATGAATTTAGATTTAGAGCCGGAAAATTTATGTTGTGTTTGTTTAAAACTTAACATTATATTAAACTTAATAATAAAATGATATAATAAGAATAAATTATATATAAATAACAATAATAATAATAATAATTGACATAAACATTAATTCAAAGGTCTGGTGGCAAAAATATGTGACAGCCCCCTGCTGTTCGAGGGCCTGCTTTGTGTATCCCTTCCTTCTGTCTGCAGGTATCTCAGTGGGCGGGGCTTGAAACCAGGACCACCTGGCCAGTCTCCTGGAAGTTTTAAGAGCAGGCCGTCTCAGTCGTTTTGTCTCTCTCTCGCTCTCTCACCAGAAGGACCTGGTTTTCCTCCGGCTCCATTGTGTTGTTTTGTTGCCTTCGGCCTGGTTTCTGCACTTTACAACGCTCCGCACACATCACTCACATGCACCCATCGGCAGACACACGTTCACACCTCATGGCATTATTATGATTTGTGCACGTTACTTAAATAAATATTGTTAATCTTTACGTTTATCTGCGTCTCACTGTCTCTTGTCATGGCTTCTTGAGCAGGTCATGACAAAGACCAGAATCAAACAATGAAGAAAAAAAATAAACTTAATTTCAGCAACCTGAGTTTAGTTTCCTTTTAGTTGTTGTTGATATGATACTGTAGCGTCCGACCGGACGTTAGAAGAATGACGAGGAGTTGGTCTCACCTTTCTTTATTATTAGAACCACAACAGTTACTGTCAACAACAGCGCCGTTCTTGTCTTACAGCTCTCACTTCTTTCTCAGCTCTCCTTCTCTCTATACACACGACTCTCTCTTCCTACACTCACCCCGCCCCCTTGCTTCCTCATCCAACCACATACCTGTCCATACCATACACGTTCACTGACAGTCAGAAATCACAGAACTTTAGAACACAGAACACATTATAACAGTAACATTACTGCAGGGTCGCTACGCTGCCCCCCCCCCCCCCCCGCTGATGAGCAGGGGGTGAGTTTAGGGGCGGGGGAGAATGTGGGGAGTTGACAGGGGAAACAGTCATTAAACCTGGAGCCTATATACCACCTCACCCAGCTTCTCCAATACCTCACAAGGCCCCACCCAGTGACTGTCCAGTTTTGGGCACTGGCTCTTCTTTCTCCTTGGACTGTACACCCACACCAGGTCTCCAGCCTTAAAGTCCCTCCCTTTAGCCCTCATGTCATAGTTTCTTTTCTGTCTCATGCCCGCTTTCTGCAGCTGGTCACGGGCGAGGACATGAGCCGACTCCATTCGGTCCTGGAGCCTTCTGCCGTATTCTGGTCCTGGTGGCAACGCCGGTGAGTCTGGGGGTCTGCCAAAAGCCATTTCTGCTGGCGTCCGCAGCTCTTGCTCCAACATGAGCAGGGCAGGTGTGCATGAGGTGGATTCCTGCACCGCTGACCTGTAGGCCAATAAGACGAGAGGGAGGTGCATGTCCCAATCACATTGATGTTCTGCAGTGAGGATGGCGAGTTGTTTTGCCAAGGTTCTGTTAAATCGTTCGACGAGTCCATCACTCTGAGGATGTAAAGGAGTAGTTCGAGTCTTCTGCATGCCCAGGCGCTCACACATAGCAGAAAACACGCCTGACTCGAAGTTTCTTACTTGGTCGCTGTGAATGACCTCGGCAGCCCCAAACCTGGCAAACATCTGGCCATTTAGTAAAATAATCCATGGCGGCTAGAACATAACGATTTCCCCTGTCTGTGCGAGGAAATGGGCCCATTATGTCCACCGCCACCCTCTCCATTGGGGCCCCCACTGCCAGCTGCTGAAGCTGGGCGCGAGACTGATCCGGGGGACCTTTGTGTGCTGTGCAGAGGTCACAGCGGCGACAAAAGTCCTCAACATCTCTCCTAAGCTGGCCCCAGTAAAAACCTTGCCGGATGCGACGAAGGGTTTTCGAGACTCCAAAGTGTCCTGCCCCAGTAGTTCCATGAGAGGCTTTTAGCACCGTCTCTCTCAGTGCCCTGGGGACCACCACCTGCCACCTCTCTTCTCCTGTAGCTGGTTCTTTCCAGGCTCTCTCGAGCACTCCATCCTTCACCCGGAGAGCCCCAAACTTTGCAAACAGTCCTTTCGTGGCAGGCGAGCACCCAGCGACCTCATTCCACTGTGGCTTTTGTCCTGACTCCACCCACTGCAGCACTGGGTGCAGATCAGCATCCTGGCTCCTGCTGCAGTCTCCATTCAGGTGAGTCAACCTGCATCTCTCTGCAGACAGGCCCTTCTCCATCATGCATGAGGCCTTGCTCCTCCACACGGAGCTCTTTCTCACGGACCTCCCTCTTTTCACAGTATCGGCAGCCATTGAGAGCACAGGGGCGCTGGGACATGGCGTCAGCATTGGCATGGTTAGTTCCAGCCCTGTACTCCACTTTGAAGACATACGGCGCCAGTTCTTCCAGCCAGTGTGCAATCTGCCCTTCTGGCTCTTTGAAGGACATTAACCACTGGAGGGCAGAGTGGTCAGTTCGGACAGTGAAGGGCAGACCACACAGATAGTACTTGAAGTGGCTTATAGCTCTCACAATAGCAAGAAATTCTCTGCGTGTCACACAATAGCGCCGTTCAGCTTTGTTGAAAGTTTTACTGAAGTACACCACCACTTTCTCCCCCTCCGCCCCCACCTGGCTTAACACCGCCCCCATCCCAAACTTCGCTGGCGTCCGTAACTGGGACGAATGGCATGTTGGGGTCCGGGGGAATGAGGATGGGAGACTCTGTCAAGGCCTTCTTCAAAGAGCTGAAGGCCTGCTCGCACTCAGTTGTCCAGGAAAAATCACTGTCTTTCTGCTGCAGGCGGAAGAGGGGCGCAGCTATGCATGAGAAGCCATGCACAAACCACCTGTAGTAGGATGCCAGTCCAATGAAGCTCTTCAGCTCTCACTGCCAGTCCCTCACTGCCTGCACTTTCTCCCCCAACGTGCTAATGCCCTCTCCCCCAACCCTGTGCCCCAGAAACTCCAGCTCTTTTCTCATGAAGCAGCACTTACTGGGGTGAAGCTTCAGACCAGCCGCCGATATCCTCTGTAGAACGTGCTGCAGGGCCCCCAAGGCTGTATGGAAGGAGCCCCCATGGACCAGTATGTCATCTAAGTAGACTAGACATTCCTGTCGGGGGATGTCACCCAGCACCTTCTCCATCAGCCGTTCAAACGTGGCTGGGGTGTTGCACAGGCCGAAACTGAGGACTCGAAACTGCCACAATCCTCTGCCGGTACAGAAAGCAATCTTTGGTCTGGCTGAGGGACACCTGCCAATATCCACTGCGCAGGTCTAATGAGGAAAACCAGGATGAGCCGGACACCAAATCCAGAGACTCATCGTTGCGGGGCAGTGGGTACAAGTCTTTCTTAGTCACACTGTTTAGTGGCCTGTAGTCGACACAGAACCTCATCTTTGAACTCTTTTTCTTATTGACCATCACAACCCCCAAGGCCCATGGGCTGTCAGATGGCTCAATGATGCCAGCCTTCTGCATCTCATCAATAGCGCTGTCAGCAGCTGCCTGGTGCACCAGGAGAAGTTGGCGGGGGCGCGTCTTGATGGGCCATGCATCGCCGGTGTCAATTTCGTGCTGCACCAGGTGTGTCAGGCCCACTTCCTCTTCTGTTCTGTTCTGCCAGTCTGTTCACCCCACCTGCCGTGGGTGGCTGGTCCAGGGCAGGGGGCTGCACATCAACTGGGGTATGGCGTGTGGGGGACACGGGTGTAGGGGGGGAAGCTTGGAGTTGGGGGTCTGACCCATGACGTGCCTCTGCTGCTTGCGAGGTAGGTGGGTGTGGTCTTGGGGCCTGTGTGGGGTGCACCATTTCAACTGTGGGTCCCCCTGGAAAGGCCAGTGTGTTCTTCCCCAGGTCTAACACACAGCAGGCGGCCCGCAGGAAGTCCAGTCCTAATATGCAGGGGTCCTGCACTGCTGCAACCCACACCCTAAAGTTCACTGACAGCCCCCCAACTTGTACAGCCACCACCCCTCTTCCAAGCATAGGGGCAAGCTCACCAGTCACTGTTCGCAGCTTTACCACAGTAGGTTCCAACTGTATCCCTGCTGGGACCACGTCAGGTCTCATCAGCGTTGCTGTGGAGCCGGTGCCAACAAGGGCTATGCATGGAGCGCCTGCCAGGGTGATGGGGACATGGCAAAAACCTCCCACGTGGGTCCAGCCCACCACCCTTGCAGACTCAGCGGTGTCA
>NC_133230.1:645316-692816 GCF_040436345.1 Pagrus major
TATCCTGTCTTCAGTCTTACCCTCCACAGTGTTTGTGATCAGGGACGAAGGCGGAGCCGACGTCTTTCTGCGAGACAGGATGTTGGGGACCGTCCTCGGCTTGTCCCTCAACACTGATGCATTGTGGGATACATGAGGAGGTGCCACGGTGGGCTTCAAGACCTGCAGGACCATGTGACTGTGAGTCTGAGGCTGCTGGACAGGTATCTGCACAGGTGTGGTGGTGGGTGGGGCATAAACCAGAGTGGGAGGAGCTTGTGGAGTCTGATGCAGCTGGTAGGACGACGTGATTATGATGTCATTAACACTCATGTCTTGTGCTGAAGAATCAGAGGCCCCGCCCACTGCTGCTGCTGCTGCTGGCCTCTGATTGGCTGCTCTGTGTTGCCCCTCCGTCTCCCTCTGTCTGGACGTCAGGTGTACCAGCTTCATCAGGATCCTCTGCTCACTTATACCTGCAGACACAAACAGAGACAGGTTAGAGCTCCACCTACAGGTCAGCGTCGCCTCAGCGGTCACATGGTTTTAATCCACATCGCTCGACCGCGACTGACTCAGAGCGTCAGGCTGAACCAGATGTTCAGTCTGAGGTGACGACAGCTGGTTAATCACCTGATGGATGGATGGACGGACAGGTGAGTCTGTCTGCAGTTTTAGCCCATTTTCCAACATGGCCGCTGTTTCAAACTGTTTGTTTTAACTCTTCTTCTCTTCGAGGACTCGGGCGCCTTTTTGAATTAACTTTATTTTGGCGTTCTCACGGTGTTTACTCTCAGTGTGAGCTCTGCTGAGTCAGCTGAGGACGTCTCTTCAGATGGATCAGAAATCGAAGCGTTAACGTCTCTGAGAAACAAGACGGACTGAAACCTGTTCGAACCTTCTCAGAAGACTCGTTCTAGTCGCATGTTGTTGGAAACGTGCCGAGGCATCGGTCCACATCTGAAACCAGCCGTCACTCTCTGGTCTCATCAAAGCTACGAGAACCTGAGGCCGGCGTGAAGTCGACAGGACGTCTCCTCACACGACTCATCATGTAACAGACTATCCGACGGTTTAAAGGCTCCCGCAGCAGTGAGGACGTGTTCAGCTGCTGGCTCACCTGATCTCTGGGCGATCTCTCTGACGTAGGCCTTTCTCTGCTGGATCAGACAGATCTTCAGACTCCTCAGTCTGTCCGTCTCTCTCTGCAGAGTCTGGATCTCCTGAACAGCCTGAACACAACACATGTCATGATTATTATCCTCAATGAGTCGTCTGCCAATCATCTCCTAGTTTACAACCTGAGCTCCAGATGTTTTAGTCCACATGTGTTCACAGTGAGTCAGATGTTCTGTCTTCAGCGTGTCCTGAATCATCCAGCGTACCCACGGACGTACAAACTACCAGTGGATTACTCTGATCTGGATTTGACTTTGGTGTAATCAGCTCATTATCACAGAGCTGCAGGAACATCTCGATATGTTTCATATTCTTTCAGTGCGTCTCCTCCAGCTCTTACCCGCGGCAGCAGAAGTGTCCTGGGAACGTGTCTGGAGTCCAGGACCACACCGAGCTCTCTGAAGGCATCTAAGACGCTGACAGGAAAGATCAACGACAGCATGTTAATGTGAAGCACTTTGTAAACCTGCTGTATAAATAAAGTTTCACTGACTGAACAGTCAAAATATTTAAATGATTAAAGGAGCAGTCTGTAGTTTAGGAGAAGAAATGTTAATGAGAAGAGAAGATCTTCAAACAAACTGAACTTAAAGGACAACACAGTTAATACTGTTTTACTCTGTTTATATGTGGCGGACCCTGCCACCTTCTAGCTTCAAACAGTGTTCTGGGACCTTATTTTCCTCTGAGAACAGCTGGTTTATTCACTGTTTGTATTATTACCTCATTAATATTGTAAATATTACAATTCTGACTTTGAATTTCTTCTATAAAACTACACACTGCTCCTTTAAAACCCTTTTTTTTAAATGTTAATAAGACGATAAAGAGCTAAAAAATACACAGTGAAGAA
Organism: Pagrus major; assembly: GCF_040436345.1. Lineage (NCBI taxonomy): Eukaryota > Metazoa > Chordata > Actinopteri > Spariformes > Sparidae > Pagrus > Pagrus major. The sequence continues at coordinate 647,328 of NC_133230.1, forward strand.
TCAAGTGTTCACACTGAGGTGAGGATGTTTTTGACTGAAAGTGTTTTAAATGAGAATTGAAGGACGACAGGAGTCAGAACGTCAAAGACTTCTCATCATATTATCATATTCAAACTTTTACTTGAATCAATAATACTTGAAGAGGCACTGAGAAGGTTTGGAGAAGAAATTCAAAGTCAGCTAGAAAACTACAGCGTGCTCCTTTAAATAACACACTAACAAATCAGGATCACAACCAGAGCTGGACCGGTGATGTCATGATGAAGTGGATCAGTTCTTACTCTGAGTCAAAGTCCGTCTCGTCGTCGTCGTCGTCCAGCCTCGTCTGAGCCCCGCTGTTCTCCTCCACCGTCTCCACGGCAACGCTCTGAACCACACACACACATCGTTTGTTTGTTTATCAAACGTGTTCAAAGTAAACAAATTACCAGAAATCAACTAACAGTTTAATTCATCATCAATATTTTCATCATAACAAAAATATTTAATTCCTGAAAGACTTTTTATTTTTTTATAAACAGACTTGAAATAAAAACTTAAAATAAAAAATCTAAATAAACTGAAACTAAAATTATGAAACTGCTGAAACACGAGAGTCTGAAAATTAACATGTTGTACGTTAGTGGCAGCGACGGGGTCGGTCGTCTTGGTGACGGGGTCGGTCGTCTTGGTGACGGGGCTGGTCTGCACAGGTGTGGTGGTGGGTGGGGCATAAACCAGAGTGGGAGGAGCTTGTGGAGTCTGATGCAGCTGGTAAGACGACGTGATTATGATGTCATTAACACTCATGTCTTGTGCTGAAGAATCAGAGGCCCCGCCCACTGCTGCTGCTGCTGCTGGCCTCTGATTGGCTGCTCTGTGTTGCCCCTCCGTCTCCCTCTGTCTGGACGTCAGGTGTACCAGCTTCATCAGGATCCTCTGCTCACTTATACCTGCAGACACAACAGAGACAGGTTAGAGCTCCACCTACAGGTCAGCGTCGCCTCAGCGGTCACATGGTTTTAATCCACATCGCTCGACCGCGACTGACTCAGAGCGTCAGGCTGAAACAGATGTTCAGTCTGAGGTGACGACAGCTGGTTAATCACCTGATGGATGGATGGACGGACAGGTGAGTCTGTCTGCAGTTTTAGCCCATTTTCCAACATGGCCGCTGTTTCAAACTGTTTGTTTTAACTCTTCTTCTCTTCGAGGACTCGGGCGCCTTTTTGAATTAACTTTATTGGCGTTCTCACGGTGTTTACTCTCAGTGTGAGCTCTGCTGAGTCAGCTGAGGACGTCTCTTCAGATGGATCAGAAATCGAAGCGTTAACGTCTCTGAGAAACAAGACGGACTGAAACCTGTTCGAACTTTCTCAGAAGACTCGTTCTAGTCGCATGTTGTTGGAAACGTGCCAATGCATCGGTCTACATCTGAAACCAGCCGTCACTCTCTCGTCTCATCAAAGCTACGAGAACCTGAGGCCGGCGTGAAGTCGACAGGACGTCTCCTCACACGACTCATCATGTAACAGACTATCTGACGGTTTAAAGACTCCCGCAGCAGTGAGGACGTGTTCAGCTGCTGGCTCACCTGATCTCTGGGCGATCTCTCTGACGTAGGCCTTTCTCTGCTGGATCAGACAGATCTTCAGACTCCTCAGTCTGTCCGTCTCTCTCTGCAGAGTCTGGATCTCCTGAACAGCCTGAACACAACACATGTCATGATTATTATCCTCAATGAGTCGTCTGCCAATCATCTCCTAGTTTACAACCTGAGCTCCAGATGTTTTAGTCCACATGTGTTCACAGTGAGTCAGATGTTCTGTCTTCAGCGTGTCCTGAATCATCCAGCGTACCCACGGACGTACAAACTACCAGTGGATTACTCTGATCTGGATTTGACTTTGGTGTAATCAGCTCATTATCACAGAGCTGCAGGAACATCTCGATATGTCTCACATTCATTCAGTGCGTCTCCTCCAGCTCTTACCCGCGGCAGCAGAAGTGTCCTGGGAACGTGTCTGGAGTCCAGGACCACACCGAGCTCTCTGAAGGCATCTAAGACGCTGACAGGAAAGATCAACGACAGCATGTTAATGTGAAGCACTTTGTAAACCTGCTGTATAAATAAAGTTTCACTGACTGAACAGTCAAAATATTTAAATGATTAAAGGAGCAGTCTGTAGTTTAGGAGAAGAAGATCTTCAAACAAACTGAACTTAAAGGACAACACAGTTTATACTGTTTTACTTTGTTTATATGTGGCGGACCCTGCCACCTCTCTAGCTTCAAACAGTGTTCTGGGACTTTATTTTCCTCTGAGAACAGCTGGTTTATTCACTGTTTGTATTATTACCTCATTAATATTGTAAATATCACAATTCTGACTTTGAATTTCTTCTATAAAACTACACACTGCTCCTTTAAAACCTCGGTTTTGTGAATGTTAATAAGACGATAAAGAGCTAAAAAATACACAGTGAAGAATCAAGTGTTCACACTGAGGTGAGGATGTTTTTGACTGAAAGTCAGTGGTCAGAATGTCAAAGACTTCTCATCATATTATCATATTCAAACTTTTACTTGAATCAATAATACTTGAAGAGGCACTGAGAAGGTTTGGAGAAGAAATTCAAAGTCAGCTAGAAAACTACAGCGTGCTCCTTTAAATAACACACTAACAAATCAGGATCACAACCAGAGCTGGACCGGTGATGTCATGATGAAGTGGATCAGTTCTTACTCTGAGTCAAAGTCCGTCTCGTCCTCGTCGTCGTCCAGCCTCGTCTGAGCCCCGCTGTTGTCCTCCACCGTCTCCACGGCAACGCTCTGCACCACACACACATCGTTTGTTTGTTTATCAAACGTGTTCAAAGTAAACAAATTACCAGAAATCAACTAACAGTTTAATTCATCGTCAATATTTTCATCATAACAAAAATGTTTAATTCCTGAAAGACTTTTTATTTTTTTATAAACAGACTTGAAATAAAAACTTAAAATTAAAAATCTAAATAAACTGAAACTAAAATTATGAAACTGCTGAAACACGAGAGTCTGAAAATTAACATGTCGTACGTTAGTGGCAGCGACGGGGTCGGTCGTCTCGGTGACGGGGTCGGTCGTCTCGGTGACGTGGTCGGTCGTCTCGGTGACGTGGTCGGTCGTCTTGGTGATGTAGTTGGTCGTCTCGGTGACGTGGTCGGTCGTCTTGGTGATGTGGTCGGTCGTCTCGGTGACGTGGTCGGTCGTCTCAGTGACGTGGTCGGTCGTCTTGGTGACGTGGTCGGTCGTCTGGGTGATGTGGTCGGTCGTCTGGGTGACGTGGTCGGTCGTCTCGGTGACGTGGTCGGTCGTGTTGGTTACGGCGTTAAATGTCTTGGTGACCACTGTCTCCTCGTCAGACGAGTTCTCCGTCAGCTCTTCAGTCTCCTCCAACAGGTCAACCACCTCCATCACATCTTGGTCTTCACTTCCTGTCTCCGTGTCAGGTGATCTGTGACGTGTCTCTGAGACAAGACAAACTCTGTTTACTGTCAGGAGACGAACACAGCACACATTTATATCCAACATTTAACAACATAAAACACAGTTTCTCTTCTCTGTGTTTGTTTGGGGAGGAGATCATCTAACAAATCTGACCTGATTATTTTCATTAATGTGGATTATTGCTTTGCTTCAGGATGTAAAACAGTTAAATGTCTGTAATGTGTGTATGTAAAAAAGTGTTATTTTATATTTATCATATACTTATTTTACTGTGTATGTGTGTAACAGTGCTGTGTGTTACACGGAGCTTCAATTTCCCTGAGGAAACCTCCCAAAATGATTAATAAAGTCGTCTAAGTCTAAAACAGACTTTCTGTTTGATTTGACTTGAAGATTTCACAGCCGGAGAGTTGACAAGATTTCATTGACGATAAACATGTCAAATTTTACAAATACAGTAAAATGTAACCAATACAGGCTACAAATGTGCTGTCTACTATACAAATGTGTCAGTTTAGTGAGTTGTTGAGTTGGAGACACTTTATAAACTGTGTGAAACTCTGTCTCTGACTGATTCTGACTTATTTGTTCCTTCTTGTAAATTCAGCAAATGTTCAACATGAACTTCTTTCTGTCTTTGAGTAGAAACATGGAGTCTGTTTGTCCCAGTGATGGACGGGTTTGTCTCATACAGAGCAGGAAGAACAGGCTCACTGAAGCACTGAATCAGCAGCTCCAGATGTTTAACTCAAAGTTGAATCCTTTTGTTAGAATAACTTAAATACTAAAATAACAGATTTTCTGCTGCTCCTTGACTCTGAATGTTTTCAGCCTGTTAGAAGCAGCTTCTCTGCTGACAGAGTTCAGTGTTCACACCTGTTGATGGAGCGAGGGTGTTGAGGAAGTGATCCCTCTTCTTCGTCAGCATCGTCTTCATCTTCATTAGATCTGAGTCAGTCATCCTCAGCTTCTGGATCACCTGCACCGCCTGCCATCAACAGAAAAAACACCTGTTGGTCTCAAACAGCTAACGAACGAGCTGGTGTGAGAGTGTGTTGTGTTTAAAGACTCTGACCCGATTCAGTGTGGAGACCTTCGACATCATCTTCTCATTTATTCCCACTTCTCTCCTCAGGCCTTCAAACAGCTGACGCATCTTCGCCCGTCGCTGCTTCTCCAACTCGTTGTGATTGTGACGCTGCACACACACAAAAACACAGGAAATAAACTTTATATTCACTTACTGAGGTTTATCGACACCAACAGAAAGATCTGTTTGACCAATATGACGACAGTGACCCATCAAATGTCAGTTTCAGGTTGGTTCTGCTGTTCTCTTGTTTTTTAGTCTATATTTGTTTCCAGTTAGTTGATATTCTCCATTAAATTTGTGCTGAATTAACAGTTAAACAAACTCTCTGCTCAGTTTGTTTCCCCTCAAAGACTCTTTACAGCGCTGGACCCCCCAGACCTACTTCAGAATTAAGAACTGAAAACTGGTTCTGAATCGAATCCATCACCAAAAGAAATCAAAATTGAATTGAATCTTGAGATCGTCAAAGATTCACAATGGGAGTCGTCCTCCAGACTGAACTGTGCTGCTGTGACTAAAACATTTAAACTTCTTCTTACATGTTTCATCTTCTCTTCTTCTTTCTGTCCTTCGCCGTCTGTCTCGTCTCCGAAATCTGATGAGTTGTCCGTCTCCTCGCTGCTCGACGACCCGTCCAGCACCACCATGTCTACCACCCGCTTCGCCTCGGCCACCGTCGCCGTGGTACCCAGCCCCATATCGTCGTCCACACAGATGATGTCCAGGTCCACCAGGTCACAGGCCAGCTCCTGCTCTGGGTCCAATCTGTTCCTATCAACAGGTGAGTGCGGTGGGGAGGGTTCAGGTGTGACCTCTGACTCTGTTGGTGCTGGAGGAGGGGGAGAGGGTCTGATAGTGGACACTGTCGGGGTCTGGATGATGGTGGTGGTTTGAAGTGAGGCAGGTTTCTGATGGACTATCACCCCACCTGAACTCACAGGGGCTGCAGACACCGCCACTGTTTTGACACCAAGCTCCACCCCTTGACCTGGGGAGGATTTGAGGGAGATGAGGTTCACCGGGGTAGCGGGGGGGTGAGGCGAGAGTACGGTGAAGGTGCCTGGAGCTGGAGACGACACCACTTTGATGGGGGGCTGGGGGGGAACTTTAGCACAGGTGACGAGGATTGGATCCCTGCTCGAGCTGGGGGGAAGGATTTTAAAGGTGCACGTTCCCTTCCGACCCAGGAAACCAGAGGAGGAGAGGAGGGGGGAGGAGGTTATTACTGGGGCAACAGGAGCTGTTTGGTTGACGACGGTGAACGACGGAGTCTGACGAGTCACAGCAGGGAGGACGGAGGGGGAGGAGGAGCCTGGAGGTGGGAGGAGACAGTCTGGGTTTAGTATCATATAAATGGAAACACCTGACTGGTCAACAGTCCTTGTCACCACTGAGGACGTACCTTTCTGAGCTGACTGGATCGGTTTGACTGGTCTCAGCTGGCTGATGGGAACCAGTTGGACCAGTTTACCATCGGGTCTGCGGTAGTATTGTGCGCCTGTTACTGTCTGGACCTGCTGCAGGACCATCCTCTGACCGGTGGAGGTGGGTGGCGCTGAGGCCGGGACAGGAACTTTCCCAGGAGGATGTGGGACCTGAAGCATCAACAGCTGAGAACCTGCAGGAGCCACAGAGGAGCTCACCTGAGGGTCTGAAACACACGAGACCAGCAGGAACAGGTTTATTTAAAGACTCATGGTTTCAGACGTCAGCTGTTGGTTATTAATCAATCAATTAAAACAGATCAATGATAATATCTGTGATCTGCTCTTTATTATTACCTGACATGAGGGCGGAGCTACCAGGAGCTCTGGGCACCACTCCGGCCTGACTGCCTCCTCCTTTAGGACCCGGGTACATCTTCAACATGACGAGCCGGGACCCCGCCCCCTCAGGTGCTTCGCCTGCAGGCTGAACCACTGTGACACACAGACGGACGGTTTGAGAACTGAATCAGCTGCTTTAAGTGACGTCGACAACAAACTTACTAAAAATACTAATGCCAGCTCCCTAATGCTGACAAACCCACCACGATATTAGCTCCTGTAGCTCACTGAGCTAACCAGTTAGCTATCATTAGCAGACAGGTTAGATAATTAAATATATTGTGTTCTATATTTAAATACAGTTGTGTTACTGCTAATTACCCACAAAACAAATATTTGTTAGCTCACTAGCTAATATTAGCATTTCCTGGGTGTAATTATTGTGCTGTCTATTAACTAAGTAAGTAACTTAGTAACATAGTGAATCATCTTGAGCTTAACGTTACTGACTAGCCAACTTCAAGGCTAACGTAGTTTGGGTTTTCTAGTCCCGGTCTAGTTGTGTGTGTACTGAATGGCAGATAGAGGATGTAAAGTAAAGATAAATGTGTACCTGGAGGGGCGGCGGGGATTTTGAGAACCTTGACTGACGGCTGAGATGTGGGTGTGAGAGCAGCGAGGCCAGAAACTACAGAGGAAGCCGGCCGCACAGTCTGAGAGGCCGGTGTCTGGTTCTGAGGAGGTTTAGCAAGGGGTGAAGAGGATAAAGAACCTTGTTGCTTTCTGTTCAACCCGACCCGGCCGGTGAGATACGCAGCCAGCCGGTTCGCCGGGTGGAGCGCCCCCATCTTCCCCAGCTGGATCTTAGCCAGTGGATAGAGCTTCCCATTCACCTGAACAAACACAATGACGAGTGTCAGATGTTTCAGAACCAGAAGTTACTTTCAAACACTCTGAGGAGTTAAGATGTCACAGCGGTGATAAAGAAGCTGACGTTACCCGGATCAGGTGGTCTGTTCCTCCCGGCTGTTTCTTATTGGCTGAGAGGAAGCCGGCGGGGGAGATTCCTGTCAGGAAAGGCAGACCCATACCGACCATGATCTTCTTCGACCTCGGTTTCTTTTTCTCTCTGCTGCTCTCTCTCCCATCATGCACCTGGTGAACTGTTGATCCTGCCTCCTCCTTGACTTCACCTTCTTCTAGCTCCTGCTGCAAAGCCTCTTTAAGCCCCACCTCTTCCTCCTCCACCTCCTGCTGCCAATCTTGGAGAGGCTCCGCCTCTTCCTCCTCTACCTCTTGCTGCCAATCTTCAAAAGGCTCCGCCTCTTCCTCCTTCACGTGCCGCTGCCAATCTTCAATGGGCTCCGCCTCCCTGACCACCTGTTTCAGGTGGTCCTGCTGTGAGACACGTGATGCGTTCAAAATACAAAGGCTCCAAAACAACAGACACTTTCTCAGTCATCCTCACTGGGTGCTTTTCATTATGCTAGATCATGTTTCTTCATGTCCTCTCTCCTCCTGGGAGCCAGACATCGCTCCCCACCCGCCATCATGGAGGAACTTCCCCTTGAGGAGACGAGGAGTGAGGAGGCTCCTGGAGGAGCTCAGACCAGGAAACAGCACCTGTGTTTCCTCGCTCCTGTCTCCTCCTCATGAGGAGAAACATTAGCATAGTGAGAAGCCACCACTGACAGCTGCAGAGTCACATGACACCATAAAATATGACAGTAATAACATGATTGTTATTGTACACACACACACACACACACACAGAAAAATAAATATAGTGACACATGAAGTAAACAGGAAGTGATTTCAGACCATACTTCCAGCAGTGATTTCACAATAAAAGCCTCCTAGAGAGGAGAGCTGACAGTGAAGCAGAAACATACCTGTTCTTGTTGCGTCTCCTTCTCTGTCCCTGGTTTCACTGGTTCTGCTGGTTTTATCTGGTCCAAATTGGGTCTGGTGATGTGGATCTTGTACTGGATGCAGCGGCCGGTGCTGCTCTCCTCCACAGTCTGACCGACCGGATTGATCATGTACTTCTTGATCCAGAACGGTCTCTCCAGCTGGTCCCAGGCCATCCTCTCACACAGGTCCTTCAACACGAAGCTCCGGTCGGCCTTGCTTGCCCACTTACACTCCGCCACGATGATCAGACGCTTCGACGGCTTCGGGGGCGGCTCTGCTGGAGGATTCGGAGGCTGTTCAGAGGGAACAGGTGGAACTCGATCACCTGCAGAAGAAAAAAACAGAACCTGAATCAATTTCTGCCAAAATCAGAATCCAGACTCATCTGGTGATCATCAGGTTGTTTTCAGGCTCAACTGGAGTTACAATCAAACAAAAGGCTCCTCTGTGCTGAACAACGGACAGTTTATGCCAAATTTATGTCACATATAAAACACGTAAGCTGTAACTAACAATTATTTTCATTATCAATTAATCTCCTGATTTTTTTTATAGTTAAACAATCAATTGTTAAGTCCACAAAGTGTCTAACAGACACTTCATTTACTGTCTTAAAAAACAAAGAAATTCAGCAAATCCTCACATTTAAGGAGCTGGAACCAGACGAAGTTCAACACTTTTGCATAGAAACGTTTTTAAACAATTATCAAAATTTCAAATTTGACTAATAAATGAATCGACTGATTATTGAAGCTCTAAACTTCATGCTTAAAATCTGACCTCAAGTCTTTTAAATGCGTCTTTGTAGTCGTCACAGTTTGTCTTCAGATAGTTTGTTTGAGTTGATGTGATCAGTGTTTAATGACTGAATGAGCCTGAGGGGGCTTTTCACAATAAGAGCTGTTTTTTGAACAGCTCTCTGCAGGGCCTGATGGGAGGAGCTGATGTAGGTAAACCCACCTGGTGGAGCGCTGGAGGGTTTGGTCTTTGTTTTCTTCGATCTCTGCTCTTTCTGTTTAAGAGAGACCATCCGAGCATGTTTCACCCTTTTCTCCACGTCTTTCATCGGCTCCTGGAGGAGAAACATCAGACTGTCAGTTCTCACTGATACTAAATATCTGCTTCAGACTGATGAGGACCAATGAGTATCTTTGTTTACGTTCTGCTTCTGTTTGTTGATCTTCTTCCCTCTGTAACCTCTGACCCTGGCACAGCTGCTGTGACCCTCTGCTGCCACCTGGAGACAATCAAACTGATCAATATTCAACCTGATCATTTGAACAGTGATGACCGTCAGTGTTTCTACTGTTCAGTTCATTAAATGTTACTTTTCGATGCTGTGAAAGCAACGACACATAAAGAAACATAAACACTGAGTCCTTACAGGGGGGGGAGAAGAGGCTGCCGGTTTGGGGATGTGGGTCGGGTCTGGATCCCAGTCTCTGTCGTCCCTCTTCCACAGAGTCCGGACCCGCTCAGCAGGCTGGGAAACACTGTCCGCCTCCTTCAGAACTACAAGTGATGGAGGGAGAACCACATGACCACAGAGTCTGAACTCAGAAGTTGTCTGCAGTCAGAGATTAACTCAAACTATCCTCCACTCTACGTCATAAACACTTACTGTAGGCCATCTTCATCCTCCTCTTCCTCTTCTTCTTCTTGTTGTTTCCGTGGCGGGAGGGGCTGGAGTCGGACCCGTCCAGGTTCTTGAGGAGAACAACCTTCTGTTTGAGGCAGCTGCAGCCGAACATGCAGGCGGGCCGGCCACAGTGGTTGGTCCTGGAGCAGTGAGACAGACTGGAGCAGACACAGCCAAGCCGGCAGAAGTCGTTCAGGCAGGGAGGGGCTCGTCTCCGGACCAGCTGGATGGGTGCGGTTGGGTTCTCCCTGACAAAACCCTGAGAGGGAACCACAGGAACAACGTGAACCAGAAGAACCATGTGTACCACAGGGACAGCAGGAACCATATTAACCACAGGAACAACAGGAGTCAACATCTGGACTTTGAGCGGTACAGTATGGAATTAAATTCATCTCACACTGAAGAACTCAGATTTAAAATACACTCCAGTAAAAAAGTAAAAGTACTCATTATACAGAATACATGAAATGATTTGATTATTATTACTGATGAATGAAACATGGAGTCTGTATTTCTCCCAGTAAAAAGACTCAGTTCTGATCCGTGCAGCTGTGGTCTCTTACCATCAGAGTGAACAGTGATGTCAGAGCGATGCTGGCCCGCTCCTCGTTGATGCTGGTCCGGGCTCGGCCCTCCCACACCACTCCGTCCTCCAGGTCCTTCTGTTTCAGCAGAGCTCTGGTCATCACAGGTCCTCTGTCCGTCTTGCAGGCATCGCTTTGATCGAGGGTAGGCCCAAGCTCAGAGTCCGACTCCAGTGGAGCCATGTCCTCTGAGACACCGGGATGAGAGGCCGCCGACTTGGAGGGGCTGAGGGTCTTGGATGAGGTCTTGGGTTTGAGCCTCTTCCCCTTCCTTACAGTGGAGGGTTGAAAAGGGACAGGGTCTGGGACTTGGAGTGCAAGCTGTTTGGGGACTGGGTTCAGGTCAACTGGACTGTGAGTAGCTGCTGGTTCGGGTCTAGGTTTGTTCTGCTTTGGACCTTTGTGACTAGAGTTGGCAGGGCTGGGAGCAGCTGCTGGTTCTAGTCTGGGTTTGTTCTGCTTTGGACCTTTGTGACTTGAGTCAGCAGGACTGGGAGCAGTTGCTGGTTCTGGCCTGGGTTTATTCTGTTTTGAACCTTTCTGCTTCATGGTTTCTCTACGGGATGTTCTGGTCTCTTTAAGGGTGAGTTTAGGTCTCTTGGAGGGCGGGATGAATCCAGATATGAGGTCTGAGGTGGGGGAGCCGACAGTCTTTTTCTTCAGGATGCTGTCAAGGGTCCGGACATAGCTGGTGCTCCTCGTGGGAAGCTCGTAGACCAACGGCTCCACCTGAGGCTGAGAGAAGCTGGCGGCCCGCTCATCAATCAACTTCCCTTCGTTCTCGAGGTACTCGTCCAGCATGTCGCTGCAGAACGCAGACAGGTTCTTCTTTGGTGGATCTGAACTTTGACCAGCTGCTGAGACACAAATGAGACCCGGTTCAGTTAGCTGTGAGCTACAACTTGACCCACATTTTGTTACCATTTAGTCGAAATCATCTCCATTAAAATTGGCCAATTTAGCAGCTCCTGTTCGCAGTGTACTCATGGATGTCTTGGAGTCTTTTTTCTGATTTCTAAGTGGGTTTATGGACATTTATTCTGGACAGACATCAGATCTGACTGATTACCTTCAGGTTTGGGTGGTGCTGGAGTGGGCGGAGCCTCTGGTGGAGTGAATTTCTCTCTCCAGCCTTTAATCTGAGTCACATCTGTTGTTTTTCCTGTTCTGGACACAAACGCTGCACAAACACCTGCAGACGAGAAGAAAATAAACGTTCACAGTCGATGAAAAACTGCGTTTATTTTATGTAATATGTTTCAGATGGCCATTCAGAGGACAGGACGTATCTCAGCCTGAGTCTGGTCAGTATGATGGTACTAACCTTGAGAAGGAGGAAGCTCCTGGGTCAGAGGCTCCAGAGAGACTCCAGGAGGCGGGATGGGCAGGCGGACTCCCAGGTACTGCAGATCTATGGACTGAGTCGGATCCAGCAGGTTCATCTTCAGACCAACTAAGTTTACACAGAAAAACAGTTTGAGTCTGTGGGACAGATCATTCATCTCTTTCACAACCACAGAAAGACTAATGTCCTCTTTGTGGAAGCTAAGGAGGATCCGAATGAAGACTAACAAATAAAGATGAGACTTACCTTCCTGCAGCACAGGATGGATCACCTGTCTGTGTCTCATCAGCTTCAGGTTTCTGAGAAGAATCTTCTCGAAGGCAGCGATCTTCTCCTCCAAACTCTCCACTGTCTCTACTAAAGATAAACAACTTCATTACATCTCAGTTTCATGTGGGAAATCATTGTTAGCTGTAAATAAGAAGGATCTCGGCTTCTTGCAATGTCAAGACATGGTTAGTTAGCTCAGCACAACCAGTGGCAGCAGGGAGAGCGCTACCCAGTTCCAACATAAAAACACCTTACACAATTAGTTTGATTTTTATAGCCAGCTGACACTATGGCTGCTACAAACAATTAGCATATCTGACAATATATTAGCAGTTTGTTAAATGTCTATCAAACCTGGTGTTAGCTTAATCGTAGCGGTCTGCAGCCAACCAGTGTAAAACAAGGACATGTTTAGTAAGCATTAGCTTTTAGGCCCTGTTACCTTTGAGTTAGGTACTGCTAAGATGACCTTTTTACTTTGTTTTTTGAGCTGAGCTCCTGTAGGTTAAACAAAAAGCTTCTAGTTCTTGTAAGATTTAGCTTCAGGGTCTAAAGCTATAACATCAGGTCTTGACTCCTGATGCATAAGGACTGCAGATGGGAGAGGTTTGCCTTAATGGCTTTCCAATGCCACAATCACAGTTACAGGATTGTAGCCCTGATTTACCACTCATTGACAGTATTTGGAGATTGCAAAAGCCCCAGATCAGAGGCTAATTGATGCTCGCTCCCATGAGTAATTATCGCTATGTGTTAAGCCTACAAAGACATGATCCAAGAGCTTGCTGATGCCTCGCAGACACCTAAAAGACATCTAGCAGGCTACATATCTGATTGCATCACAGAGCCACGCAAACAAGCTACCCCCAACGAGAGCAGACACTCCTCTGCCGTCATATACACTAGTTCTTTGAAACAAGTCTCTTTCAGAACACATTGGTATACACACTAGCTTTAAAGTATTTGTAACTTTGTCGTCGTTGCTGAACCACAATACGAGAAGGTAGCAGCGGTAGTAATTTGCACACAAACCACTTGGACCGCTCATTTCTTCTGTGTGTCAGAGATTGGTGAAAGATCTTGTGATGTGTGACCCCGTCACTGATCCTTCATAAAGTGTGCAAACTCCAATGACTGCAAGGCTTCCGATTACAAGACGGACAGTTGTGTAGTAACGTAGCAATCTGAAGACTTTAAAAGTTGGGTAGTGTGACCGAGGCATAACGAGTGTGAAAGGGTTTATGTTTATCCAAACCTTTTCTAAACCTGACCAAGTAGCCTTGATGCCTGAACCTGACCAAACTGACCTCCTCCCTACATTGACTTTGTCTTTTTTAATCTACGTCACCTGACTCCATAAAGCATTCTACCAGATGGCCCTGATGGCAAACTTCTCTCACTCCCTAAAGAAATGCCTGCAGAAAAAGGAAAATGCAAAGTAACAACATGGTAACAACCTGTTAGACAGGGATCACTGGAATTTAAAGCACTGGATTGTGGAATTAAAACTGCAAGTAGAAGTCTGGTTCGGATGAAAAGTGATAAAGGAATTACATTGATTTTCAAAATGGAGTTGTGTCCCTTCTTAGCCCTTGAAAGGTTTTGAGAAATAGCTTCATTTGACAGTTTAATTCACATTAAACAAATTTTTACTGATAATTACTGGAGGGTTCCACTATAGCTGCTTCTTCACTGAAAGACAGAAGTCATGCAGTGACTTGCCTTGTTTCACATTTTTATCTCTGCCATCATTGCCGCCACTGAATCGCTGGTGTTGACCCGGGGGCCGACAGCTCACATTCAGACCAGCCTGTATCTTGGCCTTATTGTTAACAGTGAGCCTCTTCAGACTTGCAACAAGTTCAGGGTGGTTTCTTTTGAAGTTCGGGTTGTGAAAATGATGATACATCCAGCTTTCCCACGTGGGGGGGTGGTTATCTTTAATTGCCGGATCGTGTTTTCTGAAGCCGTACAGATTAAGCTGACGGACAAAGCTTGTGAAGTTTGTCGTTTTGAAGACGTCAGTGCTGTCAGAGTTGGTGGTGCTTTGAGATAAGATCTGTCTCTCAAAGAGATGTTGATCAATGATGATAGCATCGCCATGGCTGTCCCAACAGATGGCTTTATTTTCTGGGTTGTTCACCAACCGCCACAGTTTGGCAGGAAAGTTATGAGGGTGGATGCTGTCAGGGAGTGAGCTTGCAGCAACAACCATGCTTTTATCTGTAGGTTAGAAACAGAGGTAACATTTATGAACCCAAGGCTTCAACGCAACAGTTAGCCAGTTAGCTAGGCAATAAGCCACCACAACACACTTTTAACACTTTTTGAACTTTAGGTAGTATGGTGTGGTGATGCCAGCATTACTACACAGGAGTGAAAATGTAAAAATAATTTCTAGATTGAGAAGTTGTGAAGTTGTTCGACTCATAAAGTAAAATACAACTCTTGTGTAGTCCCAAAATACATGACTAAACGTTTTGTGTCTTTGAGCGTCCACTGTCCCTGTAAATCATAATTCACAGGTAATGACAGCATGTGGAAAAACTGAAACATACTGTTGAAACTGCACATTTTGGATGTAAATCAGAGAGAGATGAAGTTGTTTGAAGATTTTTTTCGCAGTTGATAAAGCCAAGTTAGCAGTTTTCCCCTGCTTCCAGTGTTTGTGCTAAGCTAGGCTAAACCCTTCCCGGACCTTTCTTAGTACTTTTTAGTCATCTTCTTATTCTACCATTTAACACGTGTTTAATGAATAAATGGTTAACAAAGTATGACAGTAATGACGATATGATGATAATAACTGTTACCATTCTCAGGTGTGTCAGTGGTTTCCTGCAGGTGACCTTCAGGTGTCCTCTGAGGCAGTGAGACAGGTTCTTCAGACGAGTCCACAACATGAAGTTTGAGGGCCTCCTGAAATGTGCATTTTGATTTAAATTTTCCGTAAAAAAAAGTTCCATTAAGTTAGAAACACACAACATCAACAAGACTAAATCAGGTCTGAAGTTCTGCTGGTCTCAACTAGAGGCTCCTTAGCTCATAACAGCAAACTACTATCCATCTTTCTCCAGTCAGGCCTCTGATTGGAAGATTCCCCGGATCTCAATCAGATCGAGTATCAGTGGGACATGGCAGGACAACTCCAATCCATGGAGGCCCCATCGTGGATCGGACTTGGCTCTGACCTGTCGAGGCAGGACTTCTAGGGATGTCCTGTGGTATCTGGCACCAGGGTGTTAGTGGTGGATCCTTTTAGTCCTGTGGTTGCAAGGTGGGGCCTCTATGGATCTGACTTTTTCCTTTTTCCCGATATGTCCGGTGGATGCTTGATCAGATTGGGATCTGGGGAATGTGGAGGCCATGTTGACACCTTGAGGTCTTTGTCGTGATCTTCATATCATTCCTGAGCAGTTTTTGTGGTGTATGGCAAATTGTACTGTTGCAATGATGGGGTGTACTTAGTCTGCAACAGTGTTTGGATAGATGGTGTAGGCCAATTGGCATCGACATAAATGTGAAAATAATGAAAACTGCGCTCCCTTTGTGGAGGCCAAATAAAGTTTTCTTTGCTTTAAAGTTTGCTTTTGAGTTGTGTTGCCCACTGCACATGGTCTTTGGAGTTTTTTTGCTGGCCCATATACTATATAAATTGGGATGTCTCCATACATGCAATATGGGAAAATGGTTCTGTTGGTTCAGATTCTGTCCAAAGAGAATTGCTTGCATAAGATTCCAGGCTTATTTCCTGGTCATGCGGTCCATTGAATATTCCTCAAAAGAGCTTCTCCTGCTGGCCCTACACAAAGGTTACCGCTTGGCATTGTCACAGATTTTTTAATTTGCTTTTCTCAGCTCAGGGAACGTTTCAGACTTCTCTTTTATAATGGCAGTCTATGGAAAAATGCTTTTGGGGCTGCAGGGAAATGAAGGATGCCACACGCACACGCACACACGCACACGCACACACACACACACACACTAAATGTTGTAAGGCTAACTGGCAGTAAGGCGAAGCACTGGTACTGCACGTCTGGTATGAATTCCAATACAGATGCACACACCACTATGGGTGGGAGAAAAAAATTGATTCTTAGATGCATTGCGATGCGGACGTGGATGATTCTGAATCGATTGACAAATGTCCTTCTCTTGTCCTTTTCTAAATGTTAACTGATAATGTAGTGTTGACGGAATGCGAAATCAGACCGGCACCCTCTGCATTAAAAGCTAGCGTATGGAAGCATTTTGGCTTCTGTGAAGTTGAAGGGAAACGGGACCTGGAGAAGAGCCACACAATATGCAAGTTGTGTCAAACTAAACTAAACTATTTTGGAAACACGACAAACCATATTACACGTTTCCACCCAGAGGAGGAAGATAAACACACCGGTTGTAGTTGCTGCCAACCAGAGGACCATAGAGCAAGCGATATCAAAGCTTCCACCCAACTTGGAAAGGGTGAAGCGAATTACAAACTCTATTGCAACTTTTATTGCCAAGGACTTGCATCCGTATTCAGTCGTTGGGAACCAGGGCTCTAGCGCTATGTTGTGCACTTTGGAGCTGAGATACAACGTCCCATTTTGAAGATATTTTACTGACACAGCAATCCTGACACTCTACAACGAGACCAACTCCGAAGTCATGGAATCACTGAAGTGCTCCAAACAAGAGCAGTGAATGAGAGCCACGCAAATATGGCTGAGCTACTACAGAATGCATTGCCAGGCACTGGTATGATTTCATTGTGACCTATTTCATATTTTTTGTATGAGAGCTGCTTTCTGTATTGTTTAGCTGTAACATCAATATGCTGTAAACAGATCTGCAGGTAAACCCAGAGTCTTAAGTAGGTTTTAACTGTACTGCCCTCCACAGAGTTTATCAGTGCAGCCATTTGGAAAATGTGACATTTTGACTTTTCTTTCTGCAGATGTTGAAGTGCCTGAGATCTTTTTTGTATGAAAGCTGTTTTTAATTGTGGTATACAGCAAAATGTTCTGTTTGTTTTTTGGTCTGAGGGATTTATGCTCAGGGTTTTGTTTATAGTGAGAAGTCTTGGACTCTATTTTTTTTTTTTAATAAGAGCAGCTTTTTATGTTGTTAGTTATTCAGAATATGCCACAAACATTATTTTTGTATGAGGGCTGCTGGTACAGAATTCTATATTTTTGAATGAAAGCTGTTTGTGATTTTGGTACAGGAAAATGTTTTGGGTTTTTTTGTCTGAAGAATTATATTGCTCATTGCACATAACAGGAGGACGTTGGTTAGAAGTCTATTATTTTTTTATGTCAGTGATTCAGAATATGCTGAAGCTGTATGTACTGAAGCACATGTATGCTGCTACAGGCACACTTCTTTTCCTGTTGGTTCTTTGCAAAGCTGGGATATTTGCTGGCAAATGTAACCTTCCACATGCCACATCTCTTCCATTTGTTTTATTATTAAAAGATAATATTCAACTTCATATCCAAGTTACCATCACTTAAAACAACGGAAAACACAGAAATGTACTTATTTAGAAACTTTTACCTTTGATGTGAACGAAATAAATAACTGTTCCTCCACTTCCTCCAGGTTTGGCTGCATTCTAGTGTAGGTGGCATCGTCAATCTTCTGCTCCAGATCAGTCTTAGCAAGCTTTTGCCGCCGGGACTTTTTCTTGCGCTTGCTGGGTTTGCTGGCTGGGATTGGTTGCACATGCTGAGAGATCTCATGTGTGTTTGCTTCTACTGTACTTGGAGGTGGGCAGGGAACAGCTGCTGCCTCTGTGTTTGAAAAATCCACCTCCATCCCAAGGTCATCACTGGTGGAGAAAAAGTGCACGAGGTCAGTGAGTGAAGGCGTGGGTGACAATCCATCTCCATCTAATGAAGAAAAGGTTGGAGACAGCGGCAACTGAAGCGCAAGAGGAGACAGTTCTGCAGGGAAGGGCAGTGACTGTTCATTCTCTTGAAAAGACGGCGCAGGATCAGGGGGAGGTGTGGATGTGGAGCTGTCAAAAGTCTGTGGTTCAGGTTGAGAACAAGTCTGGGAAGGCAACAAAGGTGACGTAACAGAAGTTAAAGGAAGAGTCTGTTGTGTGGGCTGAAATGTTGTGAATGAAGTATCCATATACGGCACAGGTGGAGGTAACACTGTGTGCCACTTAAACACAGATGTAGCGGAGTCCTCACTGTGCGGTAACTCTTCAGGAGGCACTGCTTGTGGGGCCGGCTCAGAAGTAGCAGAGGCGAGTTGTAAAGTTAATGAGGCGGGCAGGGAAGGTAAAGGTTCTGGAGAGCTTGCAGGTGACAAAGGTTCAAAGCCTAACGAAGAACACTCTGAATCAGGTAGCAAGGAATCAGACTTCATAGCAGGGGAGTCTGACGGAAGTGTCTCGGTGCTGATTGCTGTTTGTGGAGAGTTTGGGGTCGGTAACACTGCATCATGGGGAGGTGATGAAATGGGAGACAGAGAAGAGGTAGAAAGAGTTGGGGAAATGATGGATATATATGTCCCAAGGGTACAAAATGGCTGATCTGGGTTGGGTAACACTGGTGTACCGTCTGGCACTGCTGGCTCAGGGTCTGTGCTTTCAGCAACCGAAATGGAGTCAAAGAAATCATCATTTCTTGATCCCTCTGGACCTGTAGTGGCAACAGTATCTGAACATGATAGACTGGAAGGTTGCCAAGCAGGTTCAGTAACATTAAGAACTGATCCATCTGGATCATGTTCTGCAGTGGTATTTCTGAAGGCCTGGATGTCAGATTTATCCCCATTTGCCATATCACCAGTGAGATCCGTCGAGGGACCAGTTGCAGGCTGACCTGCTGCAGCCTCTGCATGTTCGCAAGAACTCTGTGGTTCAGACAGAGATTCAGATGGGAGTGCTGGGGGAGGAGAGCCCGGTTTGCTCTTGCCCTTTTTAGATTTTGTTGAATGCTGCTTCAAGAAAAGTGCAAGGGCTGGCAGAGGCAGGGGCGCCGGCCGTTTATGCTGCTTTACTTTCACCTCTGATTGCTCCTCAGGCTTAAAGTGGTGGTCTGAGTCCACTGAGGAGATCTGGGGCACTGCTGGAGTGGCGACATTATTGACCTTAGAACAATCTGTCCTAACATTGTCCTTGCGGTTCATTGAATTCAAACGGTCCTTGTCCCCCTTGACTTTCGTCTTTGTTACAACAGTTTCACCTGTCTTTGCAGGTGATAAGTCTTTGCGTGTTCTGACAGATACACTTTCCCTCTTAGAAAGATCTTGTCTATTGCTTTTTGAAGCTGTTGTTGTAGTGTTGGATCGCTCAGTTCTATGAGAAGTGCTGTTATTGACGCCCAGCTGCTCCAGGTTGCATCTCTGTAGTGAAACATGAGCCTCCCGAATAAGTTCGGAAAACAACTTCTGAGGTTGGCGTGAATTGCTGCGGAAGGAAATCAAACAGTAAAAACTTCACATTAGTGATATCAGCGAATCATTTATGTTATGATTTAATGTAGAATCAACCACAATGATCCACCAAACATTAAAATGACTAACAGGTGAAGTGGATAACGTTGATAGTCATGTTAAAATGCAATGTTCTTCTGGGAAAGCTTGGGGTCCCAAAGTCCAATCCATGGCAAGGCCTCTATAGATTGGACTTGTTGCAGCACATCCGATGGGCGCTCGATTGGTCTCACGGTGCACACTACATAGGGTGGGCCACTGCCATTGGGGAGCACCATTGCCATGAAGGGTTGCACTTGGTCTGCAATGGTGTTTGGATGGGTGGTCTTGATGAGTGCCGGGACCCAAGGTTTCCCAGAAGAAAAATGCATTGTAATGAGATTATCAATGTTATTCACTTCACCTTAAGGTCCTTTCACTGTTTTGGCTGACCGGTGTATGAAACACTGTCCAGTAAACTCACAGGGAGGTTATAATGGTCTTCATTCTTGTGCACTTACCCAGAACTGTCTTCAGTGACTTTAGCAGCTGACTGATCACTGTTTGTAGTAGAATCTTTCTGGGTTTCACCTGACACTGAAGGCTTTGAGTCCGCTGGTTTTGAGCTTCTAGGTTTATGGTTTGCGAGCAAAGACTTCAAGCTCTTCTTCAAAGGATGTTGCTCATTGGTTGACGTGCCTCCATCTTTGTGCAAGTCTTTGCCAGAGTTCAATTTTAGTTTTAGGCCCAACAAACTGGAACCATCCTCCTTCAGTCCTTTAGTAAATGGGTTGTACTCAACTTTAAGCTGAGCAAACCGTGAGTTCTGGTAAGCAGTGACTGCCATAAACCCAGTCTGAGAGAAAGTGAATGTGACAACACTGGAACCACTTAGCTTTATGTCTTTAGCAGCTTTGTCAGTTTGGACCACATGTAGTCGGGGCAAATAGCGATGCATCGGATGCAGGATGGTGTTCCCCTCTTGGGCTGTGATGTTGTTTGTGAGCTTGAGTTTGTAAAATGACACAGGATTTTGCATCCAGTGTTGACCTGTTGCTGGGGACTCCGGATGTGCGAATGGTTGACTCTTAACATGACACTCAGCCTTTCCAGCAACTTGCCAGCTGTTACAGGTCCATTTGTACCGACTGTTGTCCAAAGGTTGAATGTCCATGATTAAAGAGTACTTCTTAGATGGCTGCAAGCCAGAGATTCGAAAGCGGCAGTAGGGAAACATCCTGCTGCCTTGCTTTGTCAGAATCATCTCTGTTTTGCATCTGAAAAACTCGTTCCACATGCCGTTGTTGTCCAGCGTCACTCTGATGCCTTTAAGGATGCAATCAGGTGACAGGTTGTCTGACTGAGGGTTTGAACTTGCGGGATGTTTCATAGCAGGTACTCCATCAGAAGTCCTGATGGATTCTTTTGATGGGTACATGTTGGGCTTACCCATCATATCTACCTCTTCATTGGTTACACAGGTGCTTTTTTCCATCCCACCTTCGCTTGCCTTCCCTGGTTTCGGAACAATAAAGCTGGCGGGTGGATGATTCCCTGCAGGTGCTGCTGCAGGGGTGGTTGCCCCTTCTTGATGGAACACCATTCCTTTCTTCTTCTTCGTAGAAGCCATGAACAGGTCACAGACATCTAAAAGGCAGGAGGATCCCGCTGTTTATGCATCTGTATCATGGTTCAAGACAGCATCCTGAAAAACAAAAATGACAAACTTTCCTTAACTATTTGATGCTATGCACGTCAAAAAATCTGAGACAAAGCCAAAATGTCACTTCTATTCATAATACTCATTCCAGCAGTATTTTGCCTGTAGTACACTTGCATTTGAAGTATTTCCAATGAGGATAACCTCAAGGTTCTTAAACACAAAACTACAGGAGGCTCTGGGATAACTTCATAACACAGAGCTATAATCATTGACATCAATTGGTTGATATACTGCATTTAGTAGTAGCATTTTCAGAACAGATAAGATATAGTTGTAGTTATGCATTATGAGCTACAGCGTAGCCACCATAGCTAGCTACACAAAAGCTACAAACTGTAGCTGATGTGTGCCTCCTCCAAAATGTAACTCATCCAGGTAACAGCAGCTCGTAAGATACCACAAGACCATGAACGAATGTAAACACCTTTAATTAAAGCAACATTATGTAGAAATTGGCATTTTGTGTGATATGGCACCCCCAACAGTTTTTAAATTCATCAACAATGTTATCAATACAAATCCCAGGTCTGTAACAATTTGTAGGTGCTTACTACAAAAAAACACGTCATAACAGCGTTATATTTTGAAATCTTGCATCTTGAAGTAAACATGCGTTTTTTTTCCATCACATCTGCTGGCCTGGTTCTACTCTGTTTGTCTCCGCAGAGCAGGGATTTGCATTTCCACCACAACTGGGCTACCTGCTTGAAGGTGAGTCTTAAAAAAATGACGCCCTTGTCCCGATCCCCAAAGTACTATCGAAGAATCACCGCTAACAAAGTGGCTCCGCTAATTCAGCTACAAACATGTTTAATTTCCTATAACTTCTTCACAATAAAAGCCCGTTATTTACCAATTGAAAAACTTTTATAATGAAGCAGCATCACAGGAAACGTTATGTTTTCACCAGCAGTAACTAAACACGACTCCTGAGCCAGCTGAAAGTGAACACATGAAACAGTGAAACACAGCGGATGTTTAAAGAACAAACAGGACGAGAGAAACTAAAGAGATTCAGTTAGCAGCTGCAGACGTACTGAGAGCTGAACACACTGACTTTAACAACCTCTCTCCCTAAGGTTTCCTGCACAGATGTGTCAGATAGTCCCCCAAAAATGTTTGAAACAAACAGCGAACAGATGTTTTGGAAATTATTGAGCCTGAACATCTTCAATAGGAAGCAGTGGGCTCAGAGACGAGCTAACACGTTGTTGGTTTGGGTTTACACATTGAATTTGCAGACAATAGAGAGCTGGAGCCCCGCCCCTTCTTTTCCCCTCATGGACCTTATTGGTCAAAGATTTGTCTGGTAGTGATTGAAGAGAGACAGATGATGTATTGATCCTGTTTGAATCACACAGATGATGTTTGTCAGTTTGTCATCAGACTAATGAAATATCAGATTGTGAAAATACATCATTATAAAGACGACACAGCCAACAGTGTTAGTGACATCGTCTCTAACTTCAACACTGTAGAGCTGCTCCTGTATATGAGCAGCTCACAGAACTGAACCAGAACTGCAGTTGTCACTATGAGCAGATTTATTGTGATGTTCATCTTGTTTACGAGCTTTTCTGAGCCCAGTTGGCTCCATGTTGGTGTTGGTTCTGGTGCTGATGAGACGATGTAGTTCACTGAGCGCTTTAACACAAAACTACATGAGGTTTGACTTTAATACAACAAACTGACAAACATCATGTGATTCATGACACAGTTCAACTGGATCAACACATCATCTGTCTCTCTTCATCACTACCAGACAAAGGTTTGATCAACGAAGGTCCCATGAGGGGAACAGGAAGGGGCGTGGCTCCTCCTTTCTTTAAGAAAAATACAGAATAATACCAAACAAACAAACAAACAAACAAACAGTGCAGAAATCGATCAGTTTCAGGGGAGAAAACAGAACCTTCAGCCAGTGAGCTCACTACCGCTAGGCTAACTGTCCAGTGCTAACTTCCCATGATTCAACACTCAACATGTGTTACATTTTAAAAATGTGTATTGCTGATTACATCATTATTTTGTTAAGCTAGCTGAAATGTTTTAAAGACCAGTGATGAAGCAGCAGCGAGTACGTTCCCAAAGACGACGCCCTGATTATCGCCACAGCACACCTAGCATAAGTTTGTTTAGCGTTAGCTCCATGACTGAAATCACCTGTAGCAGGCTACATGTTGACTTTATTACCATTAACCCTCAATAAAACAGGCTAACACCGTCTGTACGGTGCACATTCACCAGCGACATTTAACTTCAAACAATGAAAACTCTAATTAGTTTAACTGAGTTAAGCATAATTGATCTTTTAACAATCAACAAGCAGTTTTGATTAGTGTCATCTGGATATGTTTGAGTATGATGCATTAGATTAAATGCAGAATGTGTGTTAGCTAGCTAGCAGCAGGCCTGATGCTGCAGTAATGGCTTCCCTCTACACACGAACCCTCCCGGTCGGTGTGTGTGGACACGGGACCATGTGCTCTGATGACTGCACAGATTACCTTCTGCTCGTCCAACAGATGGAGTATTTCGACAGTGAGACATTAATCCGAGAGGTACCGTCTGTTTTCCCGTCGCATGCACCTCATCGACATCGTGGATCTTTTCTTTGCGGAGGGGGGAAACTGCATGCGGTGTTCTTGCACTGAAACGTCATCGGCCGTCCTCCACTCCCGCGGCACTGCGCAGCCTCGGACGCCATCTTGCTGCCGCCACCTGGTTCAAAACTCGTCCCGGCGGCTTCGAGCACCGACACCGGAGGATCTGCCGCCCGTTATCTGCGGGGACGAGCCGTGAAGCGGCGGGATCTGTTGGTTTTCATCTCCACGTTGGACTATTTAACGGATTATTAACCCGCGTGGATGCTGAGGACGGACGCCATGATGGACTCGGTCTCAGAGTGACTGCTCAGTTTATCAGCAGATCTCAGCAGCAGATTTAAGAAACACGATACGTTTAATATTCCGGCGGGACATTCAGCGCTTTATGGTCAACATCAGAAGCATTTCCTGTTTGGGCCGAGCTGACGTCATCATACAGAGCTCAGGGAAGAGTCCAGTCAGGATCCATGAGTTCTGTTCAGATGTCAGGATCTGCGGTGCCGCACAACACGGCGACGAAATGGTTAACTTTGGTGGTGGATGTGAAATCGTGCCGCTTCATCATCATCATCATCATCATCATCATCATCACCACCAGCTCCGCTTTGCTCGTGTTGTCGCGGGTCGGTATTAATGGCGGCGGTTTGTCAACACGAACGCGTTTTGTTGCACTTTGTGTTTGAGAAACAGGATCCGGTGTTTGAGCTCGTCATGTTGCTCACACCGAGCTGGACGCCATTTTAAACACAGGAGGAGCCTTAGTTTAGTTTAGTTAGTGTTGTGCCCGCGCGTCCTCAGGGTGTCTGACGGTGATTAAATAACTAGTAACGGGACAGAGACGCGCAGAGCGGCTGTCAATCACAGCCGAGCTCCGCCATCAGCGGCCGCTTTACGGCAGCCGTACGGCAGCTCCCAGAGGACGCTGCGTCCGATAAACCCAATAATCAGGACGGTGCGGTACTGTCACTGCTGCTGGTTCGGTTAGAGACACGGGGCGGGAAGGTGCGTGTGAGTGCGGTAATCGGTGCGGGATGTGGTCGGATACACACAAAATGGATCCCAAACAAAAGGCTTCAGCCATGATGGAGCTGCGGCTGTAGTTCGGTTTTTATCTACACCGGACCGGATTTAACCAGCTGGTTCCGAAGAGTCACCAGAACACAGCTCCTCGCCTGCAGTCCAAGAGCTCGGCGTGTTATTTCGGCCCAGCAGCTGCTGTGGGATCCATTTACACACGAACCCTTTGCGTTGATGCTGCAGGGGCGCGGGTTACAGCGCATGCGCGATGAGATGTCAGATAAGATGGCGCGCTGCGTGTTAGTTCCAACATGTCTGCCCTGTGGCAGGGCCGCAGCCAGGGTGAGCGGTGCCGGGCCGGGGCCGCAGCCAGGGTGAGCGGTGCCGGGCCGGGGCCGGGGTGAGCGGTGCCGGGGCCGCAGCCAGGGTGAGCGGTGCCGGGCCGCAGCCAGGGTGAGCGGTGCCGGGCCGGGGCCAGGGTGAGCGGTGCCGGGCCGGGGCCAGGGTGAGCGGTGCCGGGCCGGGGCCAGGGTGAGCGGTGCCGGGCCGGGGCCGCAGCCAGGGTGAGCGGTGCCGGGGCCGCAGCCAGGGTGAGCGGTGCCGGGCCGGGGCCAGGGTGAGCGGTGCCGGGCCGGGGCCAGGGTGAGCGGTGCCGGGCCGGGGCCAGGGTGAGCGGTGCCGGGGCCGCAGCCAGGGTGAGCGGTGCCGGGGCCCGGCCCGGCCCACAGCACCACCCAGACATCCAGACATCCAGAACACTTTGAAGACCCAAATATAAATCTGTGCTTTTCTCTGCGTTTTGACAGGAAATAAATAATATCAGATGAAAACTGAAGACGAAGAAGATAAGTGACAAATACTTCAGGTGATCAAACTTATTTATATGATAAGATTATTAAGATTACTTTATTAATTTCACTGTTGCAGTAGCATTTCACATAAAATCACAAAACTCAATCACACAAAATAAAATCACACAGGAACAATAAAAGTAACTATTTACAAATGCACCGATCAGCCATAACATTACGACCACCTGCCTAAAACTGTGAAGGTTCCCACAGCTCAGCAGCTCTGTTCTGTGCAGACATGGACTTCAGACCTCTGAGGGGGTCCTGTGGTGTCCGGCACCAGGGCGTTTTATAGTGGGTCCTCTGGGTCCTGTATGTTGGGGGGTGGGGCCTCCATGGATCAGACCTGCTCCAGCACGTCTTACAGATGCTCGATCAGATGGGATCTGGGGAATTTGGAGGCCCGGTCAACACCTCGGGCCCTTTATTGTGCTCCTCGAGCTGTTCCTGAGCAGTGTTTGAGGTGTGTCAGGGCACATTGTCCTGCTGGGGGGCCACTGCCATCGGGTAGTGTTGTTGTGATGAGGGAGTGTACTTGGTCCACAACAGTGTTTGGATGGGTGGTGGTGTCAAGTGGCATTCACATGAATGGCAGAACCCGAGGTTCCCCAGCAGAACATCACACTGTGATGAGATGATCAATGTTATTCATGTCACCTGTCAGTGGTTTTAATGTTGAGGCTGATCGCTGTATATACATACATACACCTGCAATACTGTGAGATTAAAAAAGGACAGATAGAATAAGTAGAATAAAATTTAAGAGCGTTGACATGGGAACACTTTATAATAACCATCAGTAATAAATGGTAAATTTACAGTTCAGTAATTTTACTGTTAAACAAAAACATGGTTCATAAAACATTTATGAATTAATTGTAAAGGTTAAAAACAGCTGCAGCTCGTCCAAATGTTTAGAAATGAACAGTATTTATTATCATCAACATCAGCTGCAACTTTCTGATGAACAGTTGCTAATAAGTCGTTTATAAAGCATTTCATTGCTCGTTAACAGTGAAATATTTTAAATAAAGTTTAACTATAAAAAGGCAGTTTTTAATTGTTCCTTTTAATTATATATTATAAAGTCTTACAAGATTTGTATTAAGATATCAAAGATCCAGATAAAAATAGCAAGGACGTGACTCAATGCTAGCTACTGTATGTGTTATTCATCATCTGTCTCATTTCACACCACGTCCTACACGTCCTCCGTGTCCTCCGCGTCCTCCGCGTGGTAGGAATGAGCTGCTGCGTCATCTAGAGACGTGTTAGCTGCCAGGCTAACAGCTGTGTCCAGTGTTAGCCAGGTGACTGTGCTCTCGTACAGAACAGAGCAGTCCAGAAACTAGGTCAAATCCATGATGATGATTTGTGTCATGAAATCAACGTGGCCTCACATCTTTCTCGTGTGTTCGTTCATCAGCAGCGTCAGCCGGTAAAAGTGTCCCGCGGTGTAAAATGGAGGCTGATGGCGTCTCGACTGAAGAGAGAAAAGCTCTGTCGTGTCGTGTTGACCCAGTTTCTCTCCAGAACTCAAGAGGACAGAAATGAGCTGAAAACATTAAATAAAATATGTGAACGAGTGAATGAGCCTCTGATGTCACATGAAGGCGTCTCGCTGTCGGCAGAGTCTGAAGCTTCAGCGCAGCTCAGAGGAACACGAGTCCTCAGCTGCAGCTCGTTACTGCTGAAGCAGCTCTGAGTAGTTTAGAGAAGAAATCCAACCTCACAATTATAACATTAACAATATTAATGAGGTGATGATACAAACTGAACTGTTTCAAGCTAGAAAAGTGGCAGGGTCCGCCACATATAAAAAAAGTCAAACAGTATAAATTGTGTTTTCTTTCTAAACAAACTAAGTAAACAAACTCTTTGTTTTCATGACTGAATAAACAAACTGACCTTAAAGGAGTTTTACTGTGTTTATATGTGGCGGACCCTGCCACTTTCTATCTTCAAACAGTGTTGTGGACCTTATTTTCCTCTGAGAACAGCTTGTTTATTCAGTTTGTATTATTACCTCATTAATATTGTAAATAATAAAATTCTGATTTGAATTTCTTCTTTAAAACTCCACAGCTGCTTTAAATGTCGTACATTTACTCGAGTACAGCAGTAACTTAGTTTTACATTTTTCTATTTCATGCTTAAGAGAAATATAGTTTTATTTTCTGCATTATTTTGCTGACAGCTACAGTTCTGTTAACACTTTACACACTAACACTTGAAGAGTTACTACAACAAAATGTTACTGACACATGAATGCTTCAGTATTATAATTTGTTGATATTTAAGAAATAACACTCAGGAGCTATTTAAGAATAAAGAATCAGTAATGTTTTATAATGTCACTATTTTTACATGTTATGACTCTTCTGAAGGGATCTCGAACATTAAACTTCGTGCAGATATAATTATTTAATTATTTTGATGTGACTTCTCAGTCTGTCAGAAGCTAACACACTGGTGACGTCCTGTAGTTTGTGTCTTTGTGATGTTGTGTGTCTGTCCAGCAGTGACTGATGTGTTATTTTTCAGGTGAACTCAGGACGGCGCAGCAGCTCAACGTGTTCCTCTGCACTGGAGTTCAGTAGCCCCAAACATCTCACACTGTTACTGGACTTCTGATATTCACAGGGTGGTTTACAGCCACAGTAATGGAGCAGGTGTCACGTCGTCAGTGCCTGTTACACTACCTCAAAACCAGATAAAGATAGTTTACATCTCCAGTTATTAAAAAAAACGCTGCTTATTACAGTCAACGCCCCGTTTCCACCATCTCTCCTCAGGTCCACCTTCCAGCTGTGGTTCAGGAGGTGACTGACGTGTGAGGGATCTCATGAAGTCAGAACAGTCTGACATTACACACTTCTGTCTCTGCAGACTTCTCCAGGTGCTTCATCATAGTCTCCACCGACACCGGGTTGGATCGCAGAACGTCCTCACTGGGACGGATTGTACAGTTCAGTGCATGAAATGATCTCCATATCTTTGAATAACATCAGGGAGCAGTGCTGAAGACTTGGGGGTTAAATCACAGCTTCAATAATTCATAAAACATCTATAAACTTTAGTTTGTTGCAGTTTAAAGGTGCAGTATGTAAGACTTCCAAACAACTAGGGGGCAGCATATCACCAGAGTAACCGCTAACTGCCTGTAACTGAAGCCGTTGTTAGCTAGGGACATGAAAACTTATTTCTCCACGTTTTGTTGATAATTTAAATTAATTGTTGAATATTTTAAATTGGTTCATATTGCACCTTTAAGTTAATACATAGACAGGTCAGCAGAGGCAGGCCAGCAAAGAAAGTCCCACGATTGATGAGATAAGATCAGTTTGTTTGATCGGCCATCTTAAAACATCCTTTAATATCTGCAGTACAGAGTCGTGACCGGAACCATGGATCAGATTGTTTGGACCATCACACTGTTCATGGTAAAGACTCAGTAAGAGGCTCAGTCAAGAGGTGTTTAAGTCTGGAGTTTTGTTTCCCAGAGAGGCTTTTTTTTTTTTTGTCTCTTGTTGCTTTGATCGATATGAACGTGTAGTTAAACTACCGAGGGGTCGGACCTTTCCATTCTCTGTGTCTGACCCGTGAAGCTTCAGAACGATTCACTTCTTATGGTTTTCTCCACTTTTCATATTTAAAAAGTACAGCAGAAACAATCACCTTCAGAACCTGAGGTCGGCTGTCAGCTTGGTTCTGTTGGAGTATTTTATAAGAGTGAGGTGGTTAAAGGGCTGCAGTCACCTGGTGCACCACATTTAAACTACAGACAGGAGAAGTTCTTGACACTGATCGTCTTGTTATACTGTGAAATTCTGCAGGGAAACCTCGAGTCCTGGTGTTCATACAGACGCTGTTCAAACAGCTCAGGAAAGACCCGAGGAACCCGACGACCCGGCCTCCGATTCCCCAGATCCTGATCCGATCGAGCATTTGTGGGATTTCATGGCATGTTTCCCAGCAGAACTCTGCAACGCAACAAGATGATTATAATCTGTGAGTGTTGTTGAGCTGCGATGTGACGAGTCACTAATAAAAAGATTCAACATCCTGAAGCTGCTGGAAGAACAAAAACCAGAATCAGTGACACAAATAACACTTTATTCATGGTGAAGAGTCTGTACAGACCTCAGTGGTGGACGGACAGGTGAGGACAGGTCCGTCTCTCTGAGGCTTTTTCTAATGTCAACATATAAAACGTGACGCATTAAAACAAACGGTCCCTTGATATCCCGACATGACGACGGCAGGAGATTAACTTTACTACAGTTTATAAACCAGTTAATCTCCAGGATCAATAACACCAGAGCTCTAAAATACATCATGACATCTTTAGTCCTCCCGACTCAAATATACACATCGTAGTGTTTAGTGTCACATTCAGCAGTACTAGAGAAGACAGTGTACAGTGGTCCAACACGTTCAAGTCATTACAACATTAACAGCTTCAGTTCAGTGTTAGAGCAGCAGTCAGGGCCGGAGTAACACGCTGCAGGGGCCCCGGGGCAGCAGTGTGCTGAGGGCCCCCATCACCCCCCATCATGTAACTCTATTTAGTGAAACGCTCCACACGAGCACGATGAACAGGTGCATCTCAAAACATTAGATTATCATGGAAACGTTCTTTTTCTCCCTGTAATTAATTCAAAAAGTGAAACTTTGATATCTTCCAGTGAAATATTTCAAGACTTTTTTGTTTTAATTTTGATGATTACAGTTTATAGCTCATGAAAATCCAAAAAAATCCAGCATCTCAAAATAATATATCACATAAGACCAATCACAAAAAGGATTTAAGATACAGAAATGTCGACCTTCTGAAAAAATGTTCATTTAAGCACTTTTTGCTCCTTTTGCAGCTTTACAACAAAAAAAGTCTTGAAATATTTCACTTTATGTGTAAATGAATCCAGAATATGTGAAAGTTTCACTTTTTGAATGAGGTTACGGGAAACGTTTCCGTGATGTTGTAATGTTCTGAGATGCACCCGTGAACTGAAATAATAAAGATCTTAACATTAGATTTTAACTGAGGGAACAATTACGACTGATGTCGCACGTCGATGTTATATTATCACGTCTGTAATTATTGATTAATCTGCGGTCTAGAAATGCCAAGAAAAAGTTTAAAAAATGTTCAGTGTCCAAAGACGTTCAGTTTACGACCAGACGACGAGAAAAACCTGAATATATTCACACTGAGGCTGGAAACACATCGACAGTCACAGCTGCTACAGATCAATCATCTCACTGTTCCTGCTAGAAATATCAAAAACATTTCAGAATATATCAGCAGATCCAGAACTAAACTAAATATTAAATCAGTTTATGAGGTTTTACCAATAATCAATAACCAATAATCACCACTGGAGGCCACAGTCGCTGTCAGTCAGGAGGAGTTACAGTCTCCCTCAGAGAGTTATTGAGTTACTGATGTTTAGTGTCATTAAAGACAAAGAACAGTGAACGCGTCACATCTCATCACAATATCGGCAGATTATTTTTCAGTTGGCTTCAGCTGTGTGTTAAAGGAATCACAGCCTGCTTCACTGATAATAAAGTACAGGAAGACAACGTTAAAGGAGCAGTTCACCCAAAAATGTAAATTCATTTTCATTTCTGGAGCTTCACAGCAAAACAGAGCTGCAGCATTCTGCTAAACATCTGAAGCAGCTGGAGATGATTTAAACATCAGATGTCTCCACACAGCTCGTCTGCTGTGACCACAGAGATCAACCTGATCTGAGGAGACCATGTTTAACCCTTCACTGGAGCTGCTGAGCTCAAAGCACTGAGAGTATATAACATGTTTTCACATCAGTCTGGGATCTCGGGGCTTCTGGAGATTAGGATCCATAATCTTAATTATTTATCAAAATCTAAACAGCATGAAGTCAACAGTTTTCACAGGAAGTCAGTCGATCACAGGAGCCTTGAGCCTCGTACCATTTAGCATCTTAGCAACAGGTGTTTTTGTCTGGCCTGAGTGTCGGCCCTCTGAGTGTCGGCCCTCTGAGGGAAACAGTTTGAGCACCCTGTTCTATAACATTAGTCGGTTGGACCTGTGTGTGGTACCGGGCTGTCCAAACATTTGTACTGAATGATCTCCATCAAAAGAGAAATAATCCACCGTCAGACTGCTGATCATGTGACGCTGCAGTCAGAGTCTGTGGCTTTAAATGTCCTCATTATATAGATTATAAAACATCTGACAGCCCCCCCGCTTCAGTCTTTATGCTACGCTAGGCTAACATGTCACAGTGGTATCTGTGTTCATCACACAGAGACAGGCGCTGTTCATTTTCTTCTCTGACTCAGCAAGTTTCAACAAATGTTGTTAAATTCCTGCCAGATGGAAACTCAGGATTTAAACAGTTAAACCGCAGAGTCAGCGCCAGTACACGGAGATTTCACAGTAACTGGATGAAGTGGGACCCAGTGTGTCATCAGAGGTACTGATTGTGTGTGTGTGTGTGTGTGTGTGTGTGTGTGTGTGTGTGTGTGTGTGTGTGTGTGTGGTGAACATGTAATCAGATTACTTTCAGCACCAGTGGGACAGTGTGTACTTTCAGTTCAGTCTCCACCCGCCTGCTGCTGCTCCTGGACGTAAGAGGAGCGTCTCTCTGTGAGGAGCGCTGTGATTGGTCGGTCTCTGGTCAGACGTTAATGACAACATCGTCGTCGTCGTCGTCGTCTCTGACCTCCTCCTGTAAAGTGTTCATGTCCTCCCCCCTCCTCCCTGCTCCTCCCTCCTCCTCCCCCTCCTCGGGGCCTCCACAGGGCCCAATGATGTACCTGTAGTCTCCTCCGATGGCGAGCGCCACCCCCGACCCCACCATCAGCCAGTCCTTCTCCTCGTCCTCTGCACGCCGCTGCCAGGGGACGCTCCAGCTCGGGCCCCCGGTCGCCTCGCCGGGCCCCAGGGCCCCTGCTGCCCCCCCCTCGTCCCCCTCTAGGTTGACGTAGTGCAGGGGCTCCTTCAGCGGGGGGGCGGGGGACAGGCTGAGCCACAGCGCCTCCAGCTGGACCACCAGGTGCTGGAAACTGGGTCGACACTTCGGGACGGGACTCCAGCAGCTGTGCATGATCTCATAACTGACAGACACCACAGAAGAAGAAGGAGGAGGTCAACGATAAACTGTGTGTGTGTGTGTGTGTGTGTGTGTGTGTGTGTGTGTGTGTGCGCGTCTCACATGTCGTCTCTGCAGTCTGGAGGTTTCTTCAGTCGTTCTCCTTTGATCAGGAACTCGTAGATCTCAGAGTTCTCCACGCCGGGGTACGGAGTCTGACCTCGAGTCATGATCTCCCACATCGTCACGCCAAACGCCCACTGACACACACACACACACACACACACACACACAGAAACCAGTGTTATTTAGACCCTGGTGTACTGTGTAAAACTTGTCTTTTGGAGTACTTTTTCTTTTCCAGGTGGAGGTGGTGTGTGTGTGTGTGTGTGTGTGTGTGTGTGTGTGTGTGTGTCAGTACCACGTCGCTCTGTGTGGTGTACACGTTGTCAGCCAGACTCTCCAGAGCGATCCACTTCACAGGCAGTTTAGAGACTGAACCCTGTCTGTAGTAATCTCCACTGTAGATCTTCTTAGACAGGCCGAAGTCCGCCACACACACCGTCATGTTCTCGTCCAGCCTGACACACACACACACACACACACACACACACACACTTCATTAGTTTATAAAAAGTTATTTTCTATAAAACATAATAACATGTTGAAGGAAGAATAAAGATCATTTCACAGCTCAGACACAAATAGTTTAAGATGCAAACATAAACAATAAATGTATTAAATTAATCTGTGGTGTCGTGTGATCTGATTGGTGGACTGACTGACATGCAGTTTCGGGCGGCGAGGTCTCTGTGGATGATGTTCCTGCTGCTCAGGTACTCCATTCCCCGAGAGATGTCCAACATGAACTGCAGCAGAGTCTGCAGAGACAAGTCCTGAAGGACGTACACACACAGACAGTCACTCTGTTATTTAATCATTTCACTGCACTGAAGACAAATCAGTCAATCACACTATAAAACCATATATGTGGGGCTGCAACCATTAATCAAGCCAATCAGATTAAGCTTCTGCAATAATATATTAATAATAAACCTCCTTTAATAACAGTGGTGTGTTCCTGGTGTGTTCCTTTAGTAACAGTGGTGTGTTCCTTTAATAACAGTGGTGTGTTCCTGGTGTGTTCCTTTAATAACAGTGGTATGCTCCTTTAATAACAGTGGTGTGTTCCTGGTGTGTTCCTTTAGTAACAGTGGTGTGTTCCTTTAATAACAGTGGTGTGTTCCTGGTGTGTTCCTTTAATAACAGTGGTATGCTCC
The DNA here is from genome assembly GCF_040436345.1 of Pagrus major. Classification (NCBI taxonomy): domain Eukaryota; kingdom Metazoa; phylum Chordata; class Actinopteri; order Spariformes; family Sparidae; genus Pagrus; species Pagrus major. The sequence continues at coordinate 681,385 of NC_133230.1, forward strand.
TTTAATAACAGTGGTATGCTCCTTTAGTAACAGTGGTGTGTTCCTTTAGTAACAGTGGTGTGTTCCTTTAGTAACAGTGGTGTGTTCCTTTAATAACAGTGGTGTGTTCCTTTAATAACAGTGGTATGCTCCTTTAGTAACAGTGGTGTGTTCCTTTAGTAACAGTGGTGTGTTCCTGGTGTGTTCCTTTAATAACAGTGGTGTGTTCCTTTAATAACAGTGGTGTGTTCCTTTAATAACAGTGGTGTGTTCCTTTAATAACAGTGGTATGCTCCTTTAATAACAGTGGTGTGTTCCTGGTGTGTTCCTTTAATAACAGTGGTATGGTCCTTTAATAACAGTGGTATGGTCCTTTAATAACAGTGGTATGCTCCTTTAATAACAGTGGTATGTTCCTTTAATAACAGTGGTATGTTCCTGGTGTGTTCCTTTAATAACAGTGGTATGTTCGTTTAATAACAGTGGTATGTTCGTTTAATAACAGTGGTATGCTCCTTTAATAACAGTGGTGTGTTCCTGGTGTGTTCCTTTAATAACAGTGGTATGTTCCTTTAATAACAGTGGTGTGTTCCTTTAATAACAGTGGTGTGTTCCTTTAATAACAGTGGTATGCTCCTTTAATAACAGTGGTGTGTTCCTGGTGTGTTCCTTTAATAACAGTGGTATGGTCCTTTAATAACAGTGGTATGGTCCTTTAATAACAGTGGTATGCTCCTTTAATAACAGTGGTATGTTCCTTTAATAACAGTGGTATGTTCCTGGTGTGTTCCTTTAATAACAGTGGTATGTTCGTTTAATAACAGTGGTATGTTCGTTTAATAACAGTGGTATGCTCCTTTAATAACAGTGGTGTGTTCCTGGTGTGTTCCTTTAATAACAGTGGTATGTTCCTTTAATAACAGTGGTATGCTCCTTTAATAACAGTGGTGTGTTCCTGGTGTGTTCCATTAATAACAGTGGTGTGTTCCTGGTGTGTTCCTTTAATAACAGTAGTGTGTTCCTGCTGTGTTCCATTAATAACAGTGGTGTGTTCCTTTAATAACAGTGGTATGGTCCTTTAATAACAGTGGTGTGTTCCTGGTGTGTTCCTTTAATAACAGTGGTGTGTTCCTTTAATAACAGTGGTGTGTTCCTGGTGTGTTCCTTTAATAACAGTGGTGTGTTCCTTTAATAACAGTGGTATGCTCCTTTAATAACAGTGGTGTGTTCCTGGTGTGTTCCTTTAATAACAGTGGTATGTTCCTTTAATAACAGTGGTATGCTCCTTTAATAACAGTGGTATGCTCCTTTAATAACAGTGGTATGCTCCTTTAATAACAGTGGTGTGTTCCTTTAGTAACAGTGGTGTGTTCCTTTAGTAACAGTGGTGTGTTCCTTTAATAACAGTGGTGTGTTCCTTTAGTAACAGTGGTGTGTTCCTTTAGTAACAGTGGTGTGTTCCTTTAGTAACAGTGGTGTGTTCCTGGTGTGTTCCATTAATAACAGTGGTGTGTTCCTGGTGTGTTCCTTTAATAACAGTGGTGTGTTCCTTTAATAACAGTGGTATGCTCCTTTAATAACAGTGGTATGCTCCTTTAGTAACAGTGGTGTGTTCCTTTAGTAACAGTGGTGTGTTCCTGGTGTGTTCCTTTAATAACAGTGGTGTGTTCCTTTAATAACAGTGGTATGTTCCTTTAATAACAGTGGTGTGTTCCTTTAATAACAGTGGTATGCTCCTTTAATAACAGTGGTGTGTTCCTGGTGTGTTCCTTTAATAACAGTGGTATGCTCCTTTAATAACAGTGGTATGGTCCTTTAATAACAGTGGTATGCTCCTTTAATAACAGTGGTATGTTCCTTTAATAACAGTGGTATGTTCCTGGTGTGTTCCTTTAATAACAGTGGTATGTTCCTGGTGTGTTCCTTTAATAACAGTGGTATGTTCGTTTAATAACAGTGGTATGTTCGTTTAATAACAGTGGTATGGTCCTTTAATAACAGTGGTATGCTCCTTTAATAACAGTGGTATGCTCCTTTAATAACAGTGGTATGTTCCTTTAATAACAGTGGTATGTTCCTGGTGTGTTCCTTTAATAACAGTGGTATGTTCCTGGTGTGTTCCTTTAATAACAGTGGTATGTTCGTTTAATAACAGTGGTATGGTCCTTTAATAACAGTGGTGTGTTCCTGGTGTGTTCCTTTAATAACAGTGGTATGTTCCTTTAATAACAGTGGTATGCTCCTTTAATAACAGTGGTGTGTTCCTGGTGTGTTCCATTAATAACAGTGGTGTGTTCCTGGTGTGTTCCTTTAATAACAGTAGTGTGTTCCTGCTGTGTTCCATTAATAACAGTGGTGTGTTCCTTTAATAACAGTGGTATGGTCCTTTAATAACAGTGGTGTGTTCCTGGTGTGTTCCTTTAATAACAGTGGTGTGTTCCTTTAATAACAGTGGTGTGTTCCTGGTGTGTTCCTTTAATAACAGTGGTGTGTTCCTTTAATAACAGTGGTATGCTCCTTTAATAACAGTGGTGTGTTCCTGGTGTGTTCCTTTAATAACAGTGGTGTGTTCCTTTAATAACAGTGGTGTGTTTCTTTAATAACAGTGGTATGTTCCTGGTGTGTTCCATTAATAACAGTGGTGTGTTCCTTTAATAACAGTGGTGTGTTCCTTTAATAACAGTGGTGTGTTCCTTTAATAACAGTGGTGTGTTCCTTTAATAACAGTGGTATGCTCCTTTAATAACAGTGGTGTGTTCCTGGTGTGTTCCATTAATAACAGTGGTGTGTTCCTTTAATAACAGTGGTGTGTTCCTTTAATAACAGTGGTATGTTCCTTTAATAACAGTGGTGTGTTCCTTTAATAACAGTGGTGTGTTCCTGGTGTGTTCCTTTAATAACAGTGGTGTGTTCCTTTAATAACAGTGGTATGCTCCTTTAATAACAGTGGTGTGTTCCTGGTGTGTTCCTTTAATAACAGTGGTGTGTTCCTTTAATAACAGTGGTGTGTTTCTTTAATAACAGTGGTATGTTCCTGGTGTGTTCCATTAATAACAGTGGTGTGTTCCTTTAATAACAGTGGTGTGTTCCTTTAATAACAGTGGTGTGTTCCTTTAATAACAGTGGTGTGTTCCTTTAATAACAGTGGTATGCTCCTTTAATAACAGTGGTGTGTTCCTGGTGTGTTCCATTAATAACAGTGGTGTGTTCCTTTAATAACAGTGGTGTGTTCCTTTAATAACAGTGGTATGTTCCTTTAATAACAGTGGTGTGTTCCTGGTGTGTTCCATTAATAACAGTGGTGTGTTCCTTTAATAACAGTGGTATGCTCCTTTAATAACAGTGGTGTGTTCCTTTAATAACAGTGGTGTGTTCCTGGTGTGTTCCTTTAATAACAGTGGTGTGTTCCATGTGTTCTCTTACAAACGGATGTTCTCCCAGTCTGGACAGCAGCAGGAACGTGTGCAGGTCTCCGTGCTTCATGAATGGGAGAACCACCATCGGGATCGGCAGCCGCTGGCCGGGACGCCGGTGAAGACTCACTCCTATTGGACAGGACAAACTGTCAATCAAACCACCTGACCTTTGACCCCAGTCATGTGATTTGAGTTACTGTGTGTGTGTGTTACCGATGAGCTGGATGACGTTGGGGTGGTGGAAGTCCTTCATGTAGGCCGCCTCCTTCAGACACTGCTCGATGTCACCTGACGAGGTGATGTCAGCTGTGACACACACACACACACACACACACACACACACACACACACACACACACACCATCAGTCATACTGTACTTCCTGTTAGCACACTCACCAACATACACCACAGAAGAAGAAACACCAGACTCACATTTCAGCACTTTGACTGCCACCTTCTGGACGGACGAGTCCTCCGTCTTCAGGAACGCCTCACGCACCGAGCCAAACTCACCTGCACAGGTACACACACACACACACACACACACACACACACACACACACACACACACACACACACACACATTAAACACTGATTTCTATCATTCAGGATTTAATCCAACTCAGGGTAACTAAATACATTTACTCAAGTACTTGTACTTTACTTGAGTATTTACATTTTCTGCTACTTTATACTTCCACTCCACTACATTTATCTGATTACTTTAGTTACTAGTTACTTTACAGATTACATTTTTAAATGAAATGATTTCGTCATCAGTCAGATAAAAACAGTGACTGTGATGATCAGCTGACTCAGTTTATACATGTTAATATGTGGATCAGTTACTTTACTGATACTTTGACACTTTAGTACATTTATCATCAGAAACTTTAAGATTTTTACTCGAGTATTATTCATGAGTGACTTTCACTGTTACCACAGCAATATGTTAACACCATATCTTCAGCACTTTTCACAACACTAACGGGGGGTGGACAAAATATCAGAAACAGATGAAGAGCAGCACAAAGTGAACAATATGAGCAGGAGGACTCAGACTGTGACACTGAGCTGGGTGTTCCTAATGAACTGGACTCTGATCAGACGGGACGGTTCCTCTGATCAGTGGCTGAAAGCACAAACTGTGTGACGGACAAACAGACGACTGAGCGTTGATTCATGACACTGTTTGATATTCAGAGCCGACTGTCTGCAGCTCAACATGTCGACAGAGAGAAGCTTCAAATGAGCCTCTGCTGCACTGTCACACACACACACACACACACACACACACACACACACACACACACACACACACACAGCTGGGCTAATGAAGTTCAGTTTTCTGCTGCTTCACACATCCAGACACGGAGCTAAGCTAATGCTAACAGCATTTAAGGATAAATAAGTCCTGAAGTTAGATTTCTTTCAACAATCTCAGAAGATATCATGGTATACAGTATTACATAATTATTGTTATACATACATACATCTAATCCTAACAATTAAGTAGTTATTAAGTACCTGCTAAGTGTAAATGTTGTTACCTAGTTAGCTCCGTATATCATCGGGCTATCACCTCTTAAAGTACAAAGTGGTTGTACAAGACAGGATGGACAGGAGCCAGAAATATTCGTCCCGACAGACATGAAACTTGATATATTTTTTTGTATTTTTAGTAACACTAATAAGGCCGAATTCAAAACTGTAGATGAGCAAACATCACTGCAGTCCTGCTGTGTTGATGTGTTACCTTTCCCCAGCATGTGTCCCAGTGTGAGCAGCCTCTCTGGGATCAGAACGTCCTGCAGTTTGTTCTTCAGGTCGTCGTTTATACCCAGACTGTCCACTAGAGGGACACACACACACACACACACACACGCACACACACAGACACACACACACACACACACACACACACACACACACACACACACACACACACACACAGGTTGATCAACACACTCTCAGACAAAACACAGTTTTTGAGGTGTAAATCAGTTGGACTTTGTTCAGTGTCATAAAATGTCTCAGCAGACTGATTCCATGTTTCCTTACATGAAAATGACCTCAGTGAGGTCAGAGCTCTGATATCAGATCAGTTTAGTGATCAGAAGAATATGGATCAGTTCATCCCGACTGGAACAAACAGATCAAAGGAAGGAACAGACGAAGTGTTTCTGGAGAACATTTAGTCTAAAATAACAGAAGATAATTTAGCAGTAGCTGCAGTACCACCTGTTGACCACCAGAGGTCACACTCAGACTAAACTCAGGACTGTTTTCCTCTGAAGAACAGACGTTTCATCATCACTCATCAGATTCAGAGTTACAGGAACTCTCTGACTCGGTGCTGTTGTGTTGTCAGACGGGTGGATCTGATTGGCCGAGAGGCAGCAGGTAAATACAGGCCGGCTGAGGTGAGTCTATCAATACAGGTAGCAGTGTTTTCTGTCAACAGACTGAAGGACGTCTGATATCTCTCTTACCTTCTTACTCCAATACATCAGCACAGATACTGAGAGTTTAACTGATATTCAGCTCTGGATGTAAAATAAACATTTAATATGTTGATCTGACAGAATATTAAGAACCTGACAGGTTTCATTTTGTAGTCGAAGTCAAACCGGATGTTAAATTCAGATTTTGTCTCGTAAAATGACACAATTTCATTAGATGTATTAAAATGTCACTCACGTGTCGACTCCTGCAGATCAGCACAGTTTCTGTTGAAGGATCGAGCCGCTGTGAAGGAAACCGAACTCTCAGGACCCGGAGGCTTAAAGGCCGAACTGAAGGGAAGAAGACGGACAGAAAGACGTTCACAGCTGGACGGATTTCTTTAAATGTTTCAGTATCAGCCTGACTAAAAATGAAAGACACGCTGGTCCGCCTCTCAGTGTTCGCTCCCTGTTGTTCAAACTTTAGATCAATGAAACACCTGAAAAGTTTATTTGCAGATGACTCTGTAGTATTTTTTATAGTCACTGAACCTTTAAGTTCACATCAGTCTGCTGTTCTTCCAGACAAACAACATGTCAGTCCGTCACTAATTACTGTCTGACTTCCTGTCTGTGGCCCTTTAGTTCCTACTGAATCTTTAAAAACACAAATATATATTTTCATGTTTCTGGCAGCGGGACGGTGTGTGTAGGATTCACTGCTGGTTTGAGTCTGAACATGAGATTAGTGGATGAATGTTATGATCATTTTTTTGTACCCAAACTGCGTCTCCTTCCCGCGGCGGTGAGCGATGATGGCGAGGAGCAGTCCGACCACGGTGGCCACCAGCAGGCCGAGCAACAGACCGACCCACATGTGGCTCCGCTGGACCTGGACCTGGACTGAGGGGCCAACAGAGGGTCGATAAACATGTGGTAAAAAAAAACAAAAATCTGACAGCGGAGCGGTGACATCACATGTTTCAGGCGTGTGGCTTACCTGAGGCGGGCAGCACCAGCACTGGGGGGCTCCAGGGTCCACAGCCCACTGAGGTGCAGGCCGACACCTGGAAGGAGGCGTTGAAGAAACGTCCTCCTCCTGACAGCTGAGCCGAGTTCTCCTTAAACAGCAGAGGCTCCTGAACACACAGGAAACAGGTTCAGATGACGTGTAAGCAGCTGGTCCAGGATCCTGCTGCGGGTTCTGCATGTTCAGAGTTTCTGAGTCAAACTGAACAAATCATCCCCAGTGACGAGCAGTGTAAGAGATTACATCAGACGGAGAGAGGAGTGTGTCTCACACTGATCTGAGAGCTGCAAAACACTTTCAACCAAGAAAAATACAACATGTCAACATGAAGCGGCTGATGAAACTCAACTGGTGCTGGAGATGAGGCGTCTCCTGCTGGTGAGGCAGCGTGAACACACACACACACACACACTGACTCTCTCACCTGTGGTTCTCCTCCCAGAGTCCACTGCACCTTGTAGGCCAACAGTTTCCCCTGCAGCTCGTCGTCCTTCAGCGTGGCCCAGTTCAGAGATAGCTGCTGCTCCGTCAGATCAAACGTCAGGTTCCTGGGCGCCGCCGACGGCACTGAGGACACCATGACACACATTCATCAACAGGTACGTGACAGGTGTCATCAGGATGGTGATGCCTCAAAGGTAACATCCAATCACAGTGCAGCAACAGTAGCTATCGCAGCAGGTGTGTCAGTGTTTCTCTCCACATGGTGAAACTGTGTACAGCTGCTTCTAATGCTATGCTAATGTTAGCATTAGATCAAATACTTCCAACAGTGTGTGGACATTAGCACTGCAACCAGTACTTCTTATGCTATGCTAACATAACATAGGAACCAATGCTTCTCACGCTATGCTAATGTTATCATTAGAACCAATCAGCTTGCTTGAAGTGCAGGTCTGTGACCTCCAGTTACCCAGAAGCCCTTTCTTTGTGTTTACATGCAGCTGTACAGAAGTGACAGAACATGTCCTCTCTGATAACATGCAGCCCTCCTCCTACAGAGCTGTGATCTAACAGGTCTGAGGTCAGTGTCACAGTTCAGCCTGCAGGGGGCGCTGCACAGACTGCCGGCTGCAGCAGAGTCCTTTCATATGGATTGAGGCCACAGACAAAAGCTGATTGTACGGAGAGGACTGGAATCTACTGGATCTAATCCAGCTGGACCACACACACACACACACACACACACATACACACACACAAATACACGACACAAACAACAAACCAGCTCTCAGCTACCGACTATTGAAGCTCACAGTAAACAGGAAACCAGCAGACAGCAGGATCTCTGCAGTTATTTATCTTCTTAAATTAGTTTTTATAAAAACTTGTTCAATGAACAAACTGTTGGAGCACCATTATTAAGAGGCATCAAGACGTATTTAGAGGAATAATTCTGCTACACAGAATTCAGTTGATTTCTCAACTCTTCTGATGCTCGTCCAGAATAAACATCTGCATCCACACTAAGAATCCACGTCACTCACCGGCCTCAAGAGTGGTGAAGTGCAGCCACGGGGAGAAGGGCGACGCCCCCACCTCGTTAACACAGGAGACCCTGACGCTGTAGTTGGAGTGACTCCTCAGACCGGACAGAACCTGAAGGTGAGGAGGAACCACGACCTCCTTCTGAGGGAGGTCCCACCTCCGGGCCGAACGCCTCGACAGCTTAGGAGTAGAAGAAGAAAAAGAAGAAACAGAAGAAGAAACAGAAGAAGAAGAAACAGAAGAAGAAACAGAAGAAGAAGAAACAGAAGAAGAAAAAGAAGAAACAGAAGAAGAAACAGAAGAAGAAGAAACAGAAGAAGAAACAGAAGAAGAAGAAACAGAAGAAGAAGAAACAGAAGAAGAAACAGAAGAAGAAGAAACAGAAGAAGAAACAGAAGAAGAAGAAACAGAAGAAGAAACAGAAGAAGAAGAAACAGAAGAAGAAACAGAAGAAGAAACAGAAGAAGAAGAAACAGAAGAAGAAACAGAAGAAGAAACAGAAGAAGAAACAGAAGAAGAAGAAACAGAAGAAGAAACAGAAGAAGAAACAGAAGAAGAAGAAACAGAAGAAGAAACAGAAGAAGAAACAGAAGAAGAAACAGAAGAAGAAGAAACAGAAGAAGAAACAGAAGAAGAAGAAACAGAAGAAGAAACAGAAGAAGAAGAAACAGAAGAAGAAACAGAAGAAGAAACAGAAGAAGACTATTATCATTTTCAATCAGACCAGTGTGTGTGTGAGTGTGTGAGTGTGTGTGCGTGCGTGCGTGCATGCGTGTGCGTGTTACCTGGAGGATGCAGGTGGACAGCTCAGAGTGTCCTGTGAATCCTGGTTTCCATGACAACGTGACGTTGTCGTCCACCATCCTTAGAACCTGCAGCTCGATCGGAGCTGCCGGCAACACTGAGAAAGAGCCCCGCCCCCAGAGAGTTACCATCCAATCACAGCTCAGCAATAGTTCCAACTAGTTCCAGCAGGTGTGTCAGCGTTTGAGCTGCTTCCAGCATTATGTCATGCTAACGTTAGCATAGAACCGATGCTTCTCATGCCATGCTAATGTTAGCATGACATGCATTGCTTGTGCTAACTTTACTGACTTTCTGAATATAATAAATCATATAATCTTCTTTGTAAATGTAGCTGCTGACTGACTCCAGCAGGTGAACTCACCTTTAATGTGAACTGTTCCCGTTCTAGAGACGGAGATTCCTCTGGCGTTCTTCGCTTCACAGTAAAACTTCACACTGCTGTTCACTCCTACAGACAGACACACAGACAGACACACAGACAGACAGACAGACAGACAGACAGACACACAGACAGACAGACACACACACACACACAGAGACAGACAGTTATTGATGAGGTGTTATATTGATCACTATGATTCTTTCAGCAGTGCTACCTGCCGTCCACACAGGAAGTAGTTCAGCTGTTGTCTTCAGCCGTGCCTGATGTGCGTGCAGTGGTGGAGAGTAACTAAGTACATTTACCAATGAAGTACTTGTTTTTGTACTTGAGTATTTCCATTTGATCCTGTTTTATACTTCCTCTTCTTTCCTCCTTCCTCCGTGTCACCTGTGACCAGCCAATAAGAGATCAATACGTGAGATCACTTTCACTGATTTAGAGGGAAATGTTCCTTTAAGGCACCTCCTGAAAAACTACACGACTCACTGACAGGAAACACTGTTTGTGTGTGCGTGTGTGTGTGTGTGTGTGTGTGTGCGTGTGTGTGTGTCCATTTCCCAGCAGTGGATCTATTCATAGAAAAAAATCAATCTGAGAGAAGAAACCACAGGATGAACACCTGCACGGGGCAACCGAGAGAATGTCTTATTTTGATAGTTTTGTCCTCACTTCCTGTCACTTCAGAGGATGATGAATGATGGCAGACAGACAGGTGAAGAGAGAGAGACAGAGAGGTCTGGAGAGAGAGACAGACAGACAGGTGAAGAGAGAGAGACAGGTGAAGAGAGAGAGACAGACAGGTGAAGAGAGAGAGAGACAGACAGGTGAGGAGAGAGACAGGTGAAGAGAGAGAGACAGACAGGTGAAGAGAGAGAGAGACAGACAGGTGAGGAGAGAGAGAGAGACAGACAGGTGAGGAGAGAGAGAGAGACAGACAGGTGAGGAGAGAGAGACAGGTGAGGAGAGACAGACAGGTGAGGAGAGAGACAGACAGGTGAGGAGAGAGACAGACAGGTGAGGAGAGACAGACAGGTGAGGAGAGACAGACAGGTGAGGAGAGAGACAGACAGGTGAGGAGAGACAGACAGGTGAGGAGAGACAGACAGGTTTGTTTACTGGGACTCCACCCGTCAGGACCGACCTTTGGGTTACTTCCAGCTCACATGTGCGTGACTCACAGCTCAGTGGGCCGGGTCAGGGTGAGGCAGCAGAGGTGCAGAAGAATCCTACATTTCCCATGATGCACCTTAAAAGTATTTCCGCCTGGTAACCAGCACCGTCTTCAAGTCGAAGACAGGTTGTCTCACCTTGGACGTGGAGGACGGACGGGGACGGTCTGGGCTCTCCCTCCTGGACTCCTCCCAGGAACCACTGGACCTCCACTGGTTCCGGCGGGCCCACGGCGGCACAGGTGAGGTTGAAGGGAACGTTGGGGAAAGTCGCCACGTCCTGCGGCTCCTGGACAAAGTGCGGGACACCTGCAGGGGACAGGAAGTGAAGGGTTAACGAGAAGAGTCCAAACACCGGTCTGCTGCGAGACAAACAGGTCCTCACCTTCCACCGTGATCCAGGCCCGCTCAGAGGAGAACGTCAGGTCATGGAACTCCACCTCACACCAGTACTGACCCGCATCCTGCTGCTGGACCGACTTCACACTGGAGACAAGAATGAACGGAACGTTAGAACATCAACCAGAACCAGAAACTTACTGGAATCAGAACCTCAACGAGGACCAGAAAATAAATTAGAAGCAGCAACCAAACTGGAACCAGAACCTCATCCAGAACCAGAAACTAAACTAAACTGGAACCGGAACCAGAACCAGAACCAGAACCAGAACCTCAACTAGAACCAGAATCTCAACTGGAACCAGAAACCAAAATGG